>NC_139640.1:11462239-11614739 GCF_964638095.1 Poromitra crassiceps | reverse complement strand
GACATCAGGAAGCTGCACAGTGTAAGAGGTGAGAGATGTCTTTGGACCAATGACGGTAGTTTCTGAGCTTGGGGACAATGTAACTCATTCACTGTCCCTGCTCACAGTTTCCCAGCAAACAATGCATTCAAGCCAGTAATTATGCTCATACTTCTGCCTTTGCTCTATTTTAACCCATTGATACCTGATGCAGCATTTGCGTGTATATCCCTCATTTGTGTACGTATCCCTTTAAGACTGCGAACCGCGATAACGCGGTTCACGGTCTTAAAGGGATACACACACAAATGCTGCATCAGATATCAATGGGTTAAATCTCTCCCAACAGGTCAGCAGCACTTGACATGCCTAATGATCTGGATGTGATAGAAACTGTAACCATATGCATCGTAATAATCACAGACCTTGTACCAATGAACCCAAATAATTAACCGGTGTTTTTTTTTCCATTATGGTAAAAGCACATTTATATAGCGCTTTACAATGTGCCTACATCCAGCCATTCACACACCAATGGCAACAAGCTACCATGCAGGGTGCTGGCACAGCCATCGGGAGCAATTTGGCATTCAGTACCTTGCCCAAGGACACTTCGACGCGCAGCGCGGAGGAGCAGGGGATCGAACCACCGACCTCTTTTGTCCAAAGCGATTAGTGGTCTACCTCTACCTCCTGAGCCACAGCCACCCACAATATCACTTGTATTTGCTCCCTAACCATGTGACCATCCTATCCTACTCTAAAATGAGGAAAGATCTCTCTCTCTGTCTGTCTGTCTGTCTGTCTGTCTGTCTGTCTGTCTGTCTGTCTGTCTGTCTGTCTGTCTGTCTGGCTGGCTGTCTGTCTGGCTGTCTCTGTCTGTCTGTCTGTCTGTCTGTCTGTCTGTTGGTTGGCCAATCAATCGAAACTGCACATTGGCATATGCAGGGACTGGTGAAGCTGATTTTTCCATTCCCCCAATTTAAGCTGTTTATGAGCATTTTGGGCAAGTCTGAGTTGTGGCGCATCAATTCCGGGTATGGACTAGTTGTATTAAAATGAAAAGAAACAAACAAAAGAAAGAAAGAAAGAAAGAAAGAAAGAAAGAAAGAAACAAAGAAACAAACAAACAAACAAACAGACACAAAAATAAGCTAGTCATTGCCTTTTTCACCACTAGGTGTCTCAATAGTCCTTCATAATGTTTTGGACATCTTGGGGAGGCATTGATTTCTATTATTTTAAATGGACATTAGAATGATGAGGGAACCTGTTTATGCTGGCATAAAGTACTGTGGGAAACACTGGACTTTCACGAGAAAAATAAATGACACAACTTTAAGAGCAAACCAATTGCAGCAACAATAAACGTATATCCTCAGAGCCTCAGATGATGCAATATTATGCATGCAATTTAGGTAGCATAGAATGGAACTTTGTAAATGTGCTTTAATATAGAGGTTGTAGTCATGTAAATATTGATTAGATGACTGATATTTCTTGACAACAATGAACACAAATAGCATGACAAAGAGTCAAATTAGTCCAATTTACCCCATTAGGGCCATCCAGGGTGTCAGGTAAGTTGTCACAGAAAAGTCTGCTAAATGCAATTTTCTGGGATATTTCTAGCATATTAAAACAAACCTACACCAAACAAACACCTAAAACTATTTTCATTCCAGGCTCCTTCATTCCAGGCTCCTGCAAGACAGGGCCAGGAGAGTGGGAGGATCGTCACAAAAGCTAAAAGCTTATCAGATGGGGACCCTGGGACAAAATCTTATCAAAATGGGGGTCCGTGGTCTAATTTGTATCTGCTTAGGGGTCCTTGATGTAGAAACAGTTTGAGAAACACTGGTCTAAATACACTTTCAGGGGCTTTTCCATACCAACAATAATGTGATAGCCTATTTGGATTCTTTTCCCCCTCCAGCCATAAAAATGGAATGTCAGTCTCAAACGTCAACCCCCCCCCCCTCACCAACACCACCCCTCTATTCATTTAACCTAATGTGGGTATGATCTTGCCTTCCTTTTTTGACCACCAGGGGGCGCCAACAAAATAATGCCACGCTCATGTGGCCTGCTGTGCCTGCTGTGGAACAAAATGTCCTGATCACAGTGTACCACCAGCACCACCAGCACCACCACCAGCACCACCACCACCACCCGTCCCCAAGACTCTGTCCCGCTCCACCTCCACCTCCACCCACACGTGCCACAGTGTGAGCGCATCATCTGAACCCTCTGCCGTGGAGGTCTGGAGAACATAGCTGACTTGTTTTGAATGCTGCAGATTCATGAATCGCTGTGCAGTGATGATCTGGGATTGGTTCGGCACATCTGGCAAGATTTGGATTCCTTGACCCTGCAGGAAAAAAAGATCATTCCCTCCACAGATGCGATGGGTCAAGTCCAAGTCGTCGTGTGATCGTGTGGAAAAAGTGACCAGTGAAGATTGAAGAGGGCTGGAGCATATGGAAGCCATATTCAGCCTCTTTAGAAGCAGTTCTCCCAACAACCACACAGCAACAGAGAGGGAATGGAGCTGTCAGACAGACAGGCTCCTAACCAGCTGACCACTAAATCTAGACTTAGACCAGGCAGCCAATAACCAAAGGCGTGCCTTGGGTTAAAGCATGAGATGAACACATGAAAGTACAGTACTACAAACACATAACTCCTTATTATCAACGAGATGGGCTTCAGATGGGTGTCTCCTTTCAGTGCACAGCGGGGGGTGAGGGGGGGTGGGGGGGATGACCTATATTCTGACTCACATCATCAGAAATCTCCAAACATACAGTAAATGGAAACGTTAGATTTGTGTCCAGTAACTTGTCTCCTGCACGGCTGCCAACAATCACAATCATGAGCCACCCTGAATGCACTTTGTTGGGGAGCAGAAAGAATATCAGTATTATTGCACGTTATTATTCTCCACGTGTTCATGTGTCAGCAGAACGTTGTCAACACTCAGAGGTCCATAGAGATCATATAACATCACAGTCAAGTGGTCAATTCATCTAGAGGATATTTTGCAGATGATATCAATCATCTGTGTTCGTCCTTCTCCCCCTCACCTCTACCTCCACCCCCCCCCCTCTCCCTTCCCACACACACACACACACACACACACACACACACACACACACACACACACACACACACACACACACACACACACACACACACACACACACACACACCCTCTACTCATATTCATAGGCGTCGACATGATATGTGTGTGTGTCTATGGGGTTTATAAGGCTGATGCATGTACAGAATGTTCCGTCACAGAAATAGAGGCGTATGTAAAAAGAGAGGAGCCCCCCGGGGGGGAATGAAAGCTATCTGGGACACCAGCAGCACAGTATGGGGGCCGTGCATTGAGTCAGCAGGGTGGGGTCGTGAACCCTGCACTCTGCCCTACTCACTCTACCGCGGCTCCTGTCTTGAAAGCATGCATTTTCAGGTTATCTTCCCTGTTGCATATCGTTTAACACATCAGATAAAGTAAGATTATCACCCATAACCTATAGAACCATAACCTATAGAACCATAACCTATAGAACCATAACCTATATAACCATAACCTATAGAACCATAACTGCTGACTGTTGTGATCTTTTACCCTCAGGATCGTCAGGAATGTCATTGAATGAAGCAGGGAAGTAATAATAGTATGTAGGTTAGTAGGTCATGTAGCACGAGTGTGTGCATGATATATCTAGACATACTGTATAGATTGATGATGCACAAAATTGTTCATGGGACAACTTCAGCTCAGTCCTAATGAGGGGTTGTAGTTTAATATATTCTATCAAATATGTTCAATATTAATCAAGGGGCAGTTGAATTTCAGTTTTGAACTGTTACTTCTATTCCATTGGAGACTTCAGATGATGTTAGTGAACATTCATAGCTGTTTCCCACAGATTGTTCCTCAGCAATATTCGGAGTCCAAAAGGTCGGCCTCATATTCATTTACAGTCATAATTTGTTGATAGAGGCAATATATGACTAATAACTGTTAGTGGGATTAACACACACTAGGCATTTCGCGCGCTACTCGTGCTTGATTCCTAGGCTCGGCCGCCCTGCAGCTCGCCGAGCTGACCCTGCAGCTCGCGTACGCGGCTCGGCTGCTGCGCGGCCTCGACCCTGGCTGCTCCTTGATGGCATATTTCAGGGATGCTGGATCACCTGTCCTGGAGCTGGCAACATACAGCTGTCCATGGCTGAAGACGGGGTCTGAGACTCTGAAGCCAAACTCTCACTTCTTTCAGTGTCTGCCCCTGGGACTTGATATTGCTCTTATGACATCATCAGTGCGACTCTTATGACATCACTGATGATGTCACAACTGCTTTTATGACATCACTGATGACCTCACAACCTCTTATGACATCACTGATGATGTCACAATGCCTCTGACATCACTGATGATGTCACAACTTATGACATCCCTGATGACATGATCACTGGGACTTTGTGTGTGTATTTCTCGTGTGTGTGTGTGTGTGTGTGTGTGTGTGTGTGTGGGTGTGTGTGTGTGTGTGTGTGTGTGTGTGTGTGATGTCACAATGCCTCTGTGCAAAATTAACGACATACAGTATAAATATACATTGATGCAATAATAGAGATGATGATGCCACCATAAATTGGAATAATATGCAGGGACAAAGATTTGTTGGACACATTCATCCTTTATCATAATCAGCTGAGAACCACAAATCAAGGTTCATGTATGTCGGCTTTGCTGGCTCAGACTGAACTTATGGAGCAATGTGTTTTTAAAGCACCCCAGGTTTCAGACTTATTAAAGTAATTTCAACGTACAAATGTGGGACTTTAACTTTGAAATTCTGTTGTGCTGAACCCAACTATATATCAGTCATTGTCAGGATGTTATTTTTCTTGCAATCCAAAATCAAATAATAAAGTAAGTGTACAGTAAGTAAAGAAGTTAGTGGGATGTTTTAAGGTATAAGGGCAAAACCTCTCATCAAGAAAAGGGGGGGGGGGGCTTTTCTTCCCCCTCCCCCCTTTTTTTTTTGGGGGGGGGGGGGGGGGTAAACCCTCTTTGGGGGGAGGGGGGCACCAAAAATCCCTCTACGAAAAACCCTGCACATAGTTCTGTGAAGCCAGGAATGTGCATATACCCACGTGTGCATTGGCAAAACAAAACACAACAAAATACAATATGACAGCGTGCATATGAACCAGCCAGGGTCTGAAGCCAAGGTGATGCTAGAAATAGAGCAACAATGCAAGTGTGTTTTGGAAGGCGAGAGGAGCAGTAAATGGGCATTTTAAAGTGTGTTTTACGCAGCAGTTGGAACCATTGGCAGCAACTGTCCCTCAACCGCCATGCAGTCCACAGAGGCTCGTAAAACATGAGAACAGAGGTATGTACAAGGTTGTTGGCGGAAGACACACATACAGTACATATCATATATACATGTATATTATGTTACAGCTAAACGTGCATGTATATATAAATAAGGACACAAGCACACAAACACATGTAAATACACATGCAGGCACACATGCACATGTGTAGGCACATGCACCCATGTTCGCACAGTTGTACACACACAAACACACACCAACACACACACACACAAACACACATGCACACAAACACAAACACACATGCACACAAGCACAAACACACGACACACAACACACATATATGTGCTCTCCAATCAAGTCAGTGCCTACAGCTCCTCTGACTTGTCAGTGTTCAGAAGTCAACTGTGTCATGTAGTTCCCTCTGCGAGCCATCACGATGCTTAACGTTCACCAGCACCATAACAACTATCTGACTATCTACCACCAACACCTGTGAACCTGTGGTTACTATCTACCACAAACACCTGAGCCTCGCTCTGTAAGAGTGTAGGCCAGAGGCTGATATACACAGGTCTATGTTAGTGCTGAGCTCAGAACATTCTAAAGAGGGCCCACAACATCCTCCTCTGTCACCTTGACTCGTGTGTGTGTGTGTGTGTGTGTGTGTGTGTGTGTGTGTGTGTGTGTGTGTGTGTGTATTGGTGTGGGTGTGTGTGTGTGTGTGTGTGTGTGTGTGTGTGTGTGTGTGTGTGTGTGTATTGGTGTGTGTGTGTGTGTGTGTGTGTGTGTGTGTGTGTGTGTGTGAGTGTGTGTGTGTGTGTGCACGCGCCCCCGGGCGCGTGCGTAACCAGACATGTGAACCCGTTGACTATGCTAGCTATACCATAGGTATGCAGCGACTTACCACTTAACCCCTGATCTCCATGACGCTGTGTTGCTCAAGTCAAGTCAAGTCAAGTTTATTTGTATAGCACATTTCATACACAGAGGCAATTCAAAGTGCTTCACATAAAATGGTTGACAGGAAAATAAAAGAATAAAAGAAGAGAATAAAATGCATCACAACAAAACTTTTAAAAAAGAGTATAAAAAATGCATTAAGCAACAGGCGCAGCAGTTGCAAAAAGAGCTAAAAACGTATAGAGGACTCATTGGGTTTGCATAATAGGCGTCCCACCTAACGCCTCACCTCACCCTCTTGTGAGTATATCCGTATTACGGAACCATCCCCCCGACCTGCAGTTTTTAGCAGTAATTACAATAGAGACAGGCACTCAGTGCTCAGGCACTTCACAAACCAGCGACAAGAACAACCAGCTCTTCTGAAGTCTCTGAGGTCCACTTTCTTCACCTCTCAGTGAAAATGTACTGAGGCATTTAGAGCATTTGGTTGAAACAATGCTCCACGAATACGCTTCATTTCCAACAGGAGCAGTTTGTGCCGTCCACATAAGGCGTTGGGGGTTCATATCTAGTATGGAAAAGCTCTCAATGATCTTCCTGAATAACAGAAGAGGCCTGTTCTGCCATCCAGGAACATTGTGCATTGTAATAGAAGAAGAACCAGATGGACAGACAGACATACCTCCCAGGGTCGGCCCAAGACATAAGCAAACTAAGCACCTGCTTAGGGCCCTCAAGAGTGCTTCAAATAATTATGTCAATGTAATCATACAAAAACACAATATTGTGTTGCTGCTTCTGTCAGAGCTGGTGACGTCACATTCATGCCAACTTAACATATGTTTCTTATATTAATGTTTCTGTGTTTATACGTGCATTCGTGCACTCATGTGTGTTTGCATGTGTGTTACTATGTGTGTTTGCATGTGTGTTTGCATGTGTGCGCTCCACTGTTGGCTATTATGAAACCGCCTCAAAACACTGAGGAGTCTTGTTCAAGGTCGGGCAATGCATACCCCACCCACCCCCTGCCTTCAATTGTGTGCGTGTGTGCGTGCGCGTGTGTGCGTGCATGCGTGCGTGCGTGTGTGTGTGTGTGTGTGTAGCATGTCTGTGTGCCTGTGATTTTTTTTTCTTCTAAGGAGAACCTGTTGAAAGCGGCTGAGGAGTGGTTACAAGCAGCTTCTACTCTGGGCTTGGAGGCAGTTCTCCCACAGCAGCCCTGCTGTTTCCCTCAGCACAACTTAACTGTAAAGTCCCTGAAAAAGAAACACACACACACACACACACACACACACACACACACACACACACACACACACACACACACACACACACACACACACACACACACACACACACACACACACACAGATAGGATAGGATAGGATAGGATTTGTGAATATTGTGAGTTGAAGGAAGTGGAGAATGAATTTCATTTTATTTTGTATTGCCCATTGTATCATGACTTACGAGAGATACTATTTAAAAAAGTTCACTCCCCTGAGTTAAACTTGTTCGATTTTGAAGAAGGGGCCATACTTGAATTTCTTTTGGACAACATCTTTGCTTTTTCCGAATATATTTCTCATGCGTGGGATAGGAGGAAAAAGATGACATATGATAGATAATTCATATATTTTACTTAATACACATTGTAGTTAAATCTGTGTTTTGCTGTTCATGCCGCGTGTGCTGTGTGTGTGTTTGTATGGTTTGGTATTGTTTATGCACCGGAATCGATATGGTAATAACTGTATGTTGATGTGTCTGATAATCCCATGTGGGATGGGTCATGTAATTTGTCCTGACACGTAAATAAAACTTTCATTCATTCATTCATTCACACACACACACACACACACACACACACACACACACACACACACACACACACACACACACACGTCAATGTACACATTTGTTTATGCACACATTTGACATAGGCCAAAGGCTGAAATATACTTCTGCGTCCGCCTCGACTTGCAGCCTTGCCGGTGGCAGCTGGTCCTATACACTCGAACATCAGCTTGACGAGGTGGTCGCAGGGGAGTCCCCAGCAAAATGAGTAGATTGTGTGATTTCACCAGGATTTCAATGACTAGAAGTTAGTCCAAGGAGAGAATGTAGTGCAGATACTTGGTGATAGCTTTCACTCTCTCCTGTTATCTCCCCATCTATATTATATTATACTCGCGCTGTTCGCGTCAGCTGTGTCGAGTCACATTTTCGAGGAGCTGCAAGGCCTTAACAATGATCTAAAATGTGAGAAGCACAGAACCTGCTGACCAGCATGCCAGAGTGCTCTGAAGGCTTCTAACCTGCTGACCAGCATGCCAGAGTGCTCTGAAGGCTTCTAACCTGCTGACCAGCATGTCAGTGTGCTCTGAAGGCTTCTAACCTGCTGACCAGCATGTCAGTGTGCTCTGAAGGCTTCTAACCTGCTGACCAGCATGTCAGTGTGCTCTGAAGGCTTCTAACCTGCTGACCAGCATGTCAGTGTGCTCTGAAGGCTTCTAACCTGCTGACCAGCATGTCAGTGTGCTCTGAAGGCTTCTAACCTGCTGACCAGCATGCCAGAGTGCTCTGAAGGCTTCTAGCTTTGACCCTTGTTTCAGCAGTGACGTGTAACAGGGCAAATAATTGACCCTCTGTGGGGTTTCAGTGGCATGTATGAGCCTCCCCATACATGCAGGTCACAACACACACAAACAAGTCTGTTCATTTGACCAGTTGATCCATTCTCTTACTTACACTATGGACATGTGAACATACGCGTCAAATCATTCACTAAATACACGTGTGTGACACGCGTGTGTGTGTGTGTAGGCCTATACATGTATGTGACAGAGCAAAGACAATGAGTATCGTACATGACTGATATGAATCACGTTATGCAACAGAACCAAATGACATCAGTGACAGCCAATCACAACCTTCCGTCCAGCTTTATGATGGAACACATAAACCGCCTCTTTCCAACATCGACCAATTAACTGACACCTCTTTAGACCAATGAAGAGCCGCCGAGGTCAACAACAAGGTTTACGAGCTGTCAACGTTCTGAAGACCGTCCAAGGTGTTCCAACTGGATGCGGTCCCAGATGTCTTCTATTGTAGGACGCGTGTCTCTCCGATGTCCGTCCACACCTGTCTTCACATGTGCAGAAATGAAGAATGGACCAGCGCTGGCCTGGTCCAAAACAGTTCAGCACAGAGGTTCTGCCAAGGTGAAGAGTAGATGGAATGATTCAGAGGCATAGAGGCCTCAGATGAGCGGATTAAGGGAGTAGAATCCATCTGCTCTCCATTCGCTTTATGACAGTTGTAATGGAGGGTTTGGTTCTCAGGATTCACTTTGACTTGTCACCATGGGGCATCGGTTAAGATGCAGATAGATGATGAGTGTTTAAACAGGTTTGGGTCCATTTGAAAGTATTTATTGGTCCAGTAAACAATATTTGGGCAATGAGGAAACACAGGAGGAAAAAACAGGAGCTGCCCTTTAAGCAGTGCTGTCTGTGCAATGTGCCGCCCCGTGCGTTGGTGTGGAAGGAATGAAGGAAACTGAGGAGTGCAGACTTTAAATAAGGAGGGAGGGAACTCAGGTGAAATGAATGGGGACAATCAGTGAGGAACCAACAGGTGGACAAAATAACTAAGTAGTGAGGCGTAAAGCTAGGGAAAGAAGTGCGGTACAGGAAGTGAACTGGGTGAGGAGAGGAAGTGGAAAAACTAAAAGGAATCTTCAGAACAACAGTTGGGTGTTGAAAAGCTACTGGTTTCTGTGGAACTTTGATGATAGAGGAGCTTAAATTCGACACTGACAGAATCGGAAATCGGGTTTGGACCAGGATGGTAGGTTGGATACTTTGTACACAAGCTAGCAATGTGCAGAAGCAAGCACGATTTTTTTTTAATAATTCCCCCCTGGTCGTTGATCAACCCCCTCTGCCGATCTGGGGAGAGTAAAATAGCACATGCTTCATCCGATACATGTACAGTCGCCAGCTGCTTCTTTTCACCGATCACGCTATTGTCCCCAGTTCCCCTCCCCCCCCAAAGAGGCGCCCCGGTCGACCAGAGGAGGCACTAGTGCAACGACCATACCAGGACACATACCCCACCAGCTTCCCACCCGCAGACACAGACAATAGACCCTTCTCACGGGGGCCATTTTGTGTCGAGAAGCCAGGGTAAACACAGGTGCAAGCAAAACACTAATGAGGGTTTCCAAATCCCAATCATGGAAGTTGGAAACCCTCATTAGTGTTTTGCTTGCACCTGTGTTTACCCTGGCTTCTCGACACAAAATGGCCCCCGTGAGAAGGGTCTATTATGTCTGAACGTCTGACCAAGCCAGAAGTTCCGCTAGTACCCGGAATCCAGAGTTGTATAATAGAAGAGTTCCGACATCTCCATTCACTCAAATGGACCAGTTTTTTTCCAGGAAGTAGAAAGTGGAACTCTTGAGTAAAAAAAGCAGCACTGTCGAGGTGCAGCAAAATAGACAGTTTGTGTTGTACTTTGAAAGGGTTTTTCATCCCTTGAATCAAATTGTACATTATCAGCTTTATTTTAGCATGCAAAAGCAGCGTGAGACCCATTCCTGGCTGTTCATTGGCTAATGAGTCTTGCATTTTGGTCCTCCGCTGACGCCACTCTCTTACTAGAGGACACTACCGGAATCGAACCCGCGGGTCTCCGCGGTGGTAGGCGAGTGCTTACACTACCCAGACGCCCAAGCAAGAAATGTGTTTAATGAAAGCCAAGTACCATATTGTTTTTGTGCTGTAAATACACACTCCTCCACTCATAAATGTAATTATGCAGGCGTACAGTAGCCTACATGCACACATGGGAACACACGTGACGTGACATACCGTACAGGAACACACCTGTATTCCTGGCAGACTCTAGGAACACACGTGACATACCGTACAGGAACACACCTGTATTCCTGGCAGACTCTAGGAACACACGTGACATACCGTACAGGAACACACCTGTATTCCTGGCAGACTCTAGGAACACACGTGACATACCGTACAGGAACACACCTGTATTCCTGGCAGACTCTAGGAACACACATGACATACCGTACAGGAACACACCTGTATTCCTGGCAGACTCTAGGAACACACATGACATACCGTACAGGAACACACCTGTATTCCTGGCAGACTCTAGGAACACACATGACATACCGTACAGGAACACACCTGTATTCCTGGCAGACTCTAGGAACACACATGACATACCGTACAGGAACACACCTGTATTCCTGGCAGACTCCTAATTCTTGTTTCCCCGAGTCAGCCATCTGACTATCAGGAAATCAGTGCTTCAGTATGTAGGGAGATCAGAATGAGTGCGAGTTAGGAAATCAGTGCTTCAGTGCCTACTGCCCAGGTGGGGTATCTCGTCGTAAGGGCCTTTCTGTCTGTGTGGAGTTTGCATGTTCTCCCCGTGCTCCCCCAGGGGGGTTCCTCCATATATAACCCCCCCCCATTAAAAAAACATGCAGAAGATCAGATCGTCATCGTCATCCGACCAGTGACGACAACATCCGAAGTTGGTCCCCGGGCGCTGTACGAGAAAGCGACCACTGCTCCTGGCCTGCCCCCCGGAGGAAAGGACAAAGCCAGGATGGGTTAAATGCAGAGGACAAATTTCACCGGCCACCGTCAGCATGTGTGTGTTGTGGCCCTCCGTGCATGTGTTGATGTGTAACCGTGTGACAATAAAGACGGGCTTGTCCGTCTGAAATCGTTTTTTTTCAGGGAGATCAGAATGAGTGCGAGTTAGGAAATCAGTGTTTCAGTATGTAGGGAGATCAGATGAAATCAGTGCTTCAGTATGTAGGGAGATCAGATGAAATCAGTGCTTCAGTATGTAGGGAGATCAGAAGGAGTGTGAGTTCCCTTCCTCAGTGCCGTTGAGAAGCACTTGAGCAAATTCCAGGACCAATAATAGAAGACTGTGGTTGTGCAAAACAACCTCACTGTGAATACATGCTATTGTGTGGCTTTAAAGCAGTCGACTGAGGGAAAACCAAACTGCACAAAGGATACTTATGATATAGGCTTGGTTTGCAAATCTAATTTAGTGACATTTCCGAAACGTATCTGATTTATTGCTGAAGTGTATATGCTATACAACAACAAAATTGCATCATATTGTCAGACTGATACCAAGAAGTGGAGGACTCAAACGCACGACTCATGAGGCAGTTGGATAAGGTTAACCAAGTCTTTACTGCTGGCACAAACAATATCCATACAGCAGAAAACGGTTCAAAAACAAAGCACAGAGCTCTTAGCACAAGCTCTTCACACGAGTGAAACAGACGAACTGACACAGAGAACTGAGAACACACAAACTAAATACACAGGGAGGCAGGGATAATTGACACAGGTGAGGGGAGGCAGGGATAATTGACACAGGTGAGGGGAGGCAGGGATAATTGACACAGGTGAGGGGAGGCAGGGATGATTGACACAGGTGAGGGGAGGCAGGGATAATTGACACAGGTGAGGGGAGGCAGGGATGATTGACACAGGTGAGGGGAGGCAGGGATAATTGACACAGGTGAGGGGAGGCAGGGATGATTGACACAGGTGAGGGGAGGCAGGGATAACTGACACAGGTGAGGGGAGGCAGGGATAATTGACACAGGTGAGGGGAGGCAGGGATAATTGACACAGGTGAGGGGAGGCAGGGATGATTGGCACAGGTGCAACATATCAGAGTGGGGCAGACAATCACAGGAGCAGGAAACACGAGGGCAGGAAGTAAAGGTATCTGAAACGAGAGGATAGGTAAATCACAAAATAAAACAAGACCATAAATTTGTGAAACAACGAAAACATAACTTAGGCCACTGGGCGAGACATGACACATATCAGATGTTCTGATTTGTGCTACAATCGTATGTGGAACTTATGCATCTCAGCCACCTGCACACAAATCAGACACGGCTCACACATGATACGGTGTGTAAACAGCAATTCCAAGAAAAACATACATAAAATCAGATATGGGGGAAAAAAAACTTGTATCCCAGTGTCAGTCCAAATGCCACATGAGGCAACCAATTAATCACTTTATTAGATGCCAGAATAGCCATTCAGAACTTGTTTTGATTAATGACTACGTCATGACAACTTTTATTATTATTATTTATTTTAGTATACAACTCAGTATACTACAACTACTACTATTATTATTATAATTATTTAGTTATGACAACTCTCAAGCATATTAACCAAAGATAGTGCTGAAACCCATAACAGGTCTCGCATCTTTCAAACTCTAGGGGAAAGAGTCAAGAGCTACTTTACTTGAGAAACAGGAGTAGCCTACTCCCATCTATAGACGGTTTTCACCAGCTGCAACCCCACAGCACTTCCTTTTTCTCAGCTTCTTCTTCTGTGTTTTATGGCGGTTGGCATCCTTAAATGTTGCATTACCACCACCTGAATTGTATCAGCTTCACAGTGCTATTGACAGTGTCCACTTTCTCAGCTATTCAGGGGAAGCACCACTGACATAGCCTACTTCTATTTCTATTTTTGCTATGTAAACGTTTAAATGTAAAGATAGGCCTATGCGTGCAATAACGTACTGATAGTCAGCTTACTCTGTAACATGTAGCTTTTATTAGCCTCTCAGGCTAGCTCCGGGACGCAATCTTTTTTTTCCCATGATGGCGAAGGCATGACCCGCCCCTCTCTGCCTCTAATTGGCTGACTGCACTCGGCTGCTCTCGCCTGCTTCCCAGGCGAGCCAGAAGTCATCTCAAACGAGCCATTATAGCCTATACTTTCATTCAATGTCACGATGCTGCGGGGGGAAGTAGGCTACTTCATAGCTTAACTACGAAAATAGTGTCCGCTGTTTATCTCCCTTTCTGCTGCAGCATGTTGAAGAAATAAATGTTCAGTTTGAACAACACCCATTCTGGTCATTATAGAGCAAGATGATCGCTTCCACTACCAGGGCCGCCCAGAGAGATGGCAGTGCCCCTCGAAGGGTCCAGCCACTATGCCCCCCCCCCCTCCCTCGCACGGCTTGACTCATATCCCCGGATACCCCACCCATAGGGGGGGGTAAAGGGGTAAGCTTCAGGGGGCGCCCCCCACCGCTGGCGGCACTCTCCTCCTCTCATCTCCCCTCTCCTCTCTCCCCCTCTCTCCTCTCCTCGTCTCCCCCTCTCCTCTCCCCTCTCCCCCTCCCCCTTCCTCTTCTCCTCTCTCCCCCTCTCCTCTCCCCCTCCTCTCCCCCTCTCTCCCCTCTGGTTCCCCCTCTCTCCTCTGCTCTCCTCTCCTCTCCCCTCCTCTCCCCCTGGTTCCCCCTCTCCTCTCCTCTCCCCCTCTCTCCTCTCCCCCTGGTTCCCCCTCTCCTCTCCCCCTCTCTCCCCTCTGGTTCCCCCTCTCCCCCCTTTCTCTCCCCTCTGGTTCCCCCTCTCCTCTCCTCTCCCCCTGGTTCCCCCTCTCCTCTCCCCCTCTCTCCTCTCCCCCTGGTTCCCCCTCTCCTCTTCCCCTCTCTCCTCTCCCCCTCTCTCCCCTCTGGTTCCCCCTCTCCCCCCTTTCTCTCCCCTCTGGTTCCCCCTCTCCTCTCCTCTCCCCCTGGTTCCCCCTCTCCTCTCCCCCTCTCTCCTCTCCCCCTGGTTCCCCCTCTCCTCTTCCCCTCTCTCCTCTCCCCCTCTCCCCCTCTCCCCCCTCTCTCCCCTCTGGTTCCCCCTCTCCTCTCCTCTCCCCCCTCTCCCCCTCTGCTCTCCTCTGGTTCCCCCCACCCACCCCGATCTGCGGTCGCCTTTTATACATGTACCAACAACGCAGGACAACGTGATTGGCTGGCTCAGATTTGAACAGATCTGAGCCAGCCAATCGCGTTATCCTGTGATGACGTAATGTCCTGTGGACCATATATGGATAATGGACTTCCTCCCCCCCCTGGCTGCGCTATCATAGCTGCTGACTGTTACTGCACTATCCGTCAGATCCGTAACATGGACGTTACTCTGCAGAAACTACAGTAACAAAATCACGAATTGCTCTGTTTTTGGAGCTCTGCATGTCTGTGTTTGTCTAGTTAATGCGTTAACGTTAGCTAGCGGCTAACATTCGCTAGTTAGCCAACCAACCAGCAGCTAACATTAGCTAGCTAGCTAGCTTACCGGAAGCGATATTTTTTTGGGATGACGGCGAAGGCATAACCCACCCCTGGCCCTCTCTCTGCCTCTGATAGTGGCAGCGTTATAAACCATAGATATGACTATATTAAAAACATAAACACACTGGCGTCTTTCATGCAGGCTAGCAAGCGTAACTGCTGGATGTCTGTCTGTCTGACCCACTGAGTCTGACGGTCTGACCACAGACTGTAACAGAGATGTAATGCAGGATAGCCAAGCGAATGTGTTTATATGGAAGTTTGACGCTAGGCCAATCAGAGGCAGAGAGGGGCGGGTTATGCCTTCGCATAGCCTTCGCCATCATCCGAAAAAAAATATCGCCTCCGGGACAACAACGCTTCCTACCCAGCGTGTGCACGTCTTTCCGACAGGGGTGGTTGTTATGGCAACTATCAACAACAACAACAACAACAACTACTACTAACTACTACAAGACATAAAGACCGAAATAGGCTACCTTGTTAATGTGTCTGTCGGAGACACGGCCTAACGTTAACATTAATATGAGCCGAATATCAGCCTGCCTCAGCTATGTAGCCTATACAGGAAGTAAACCGGATATTCAGGTGGGTTGTGACGGTTGTTATTGTTGTCAAATTAAAACTGTCTATAAAAGACTGAAAATGAATGCTTTATCAGTATCATGTGGATTGCAATTTACATTATGAATTTAAACTGAATTGACCTCAACCCTCATGAGAAAATCCTCGCAGCAATGTATCAATCAGTAGATATAGCGGAGCCTAACGCAGTGGTTCTCAAATGGGCGTCCCCCAGGGGTCCTTAAGGGGGTTCCAGGGGGTCCCCAGCCAAAAGGGGGGTAATTTATTTTCACTATAATTCCATTCATAAGTAACACAATGACTATTTGGGTCATGGGTTTTATACACTTTCTTTAATCAAACATCTAAAAGCATCAATCTTATTATCATATAGGCCGTGGAACAAAACCCTATCAAATGGGGTCCGCAGTCTAATTTTTGTCAGTTTACGGGTCCTTCATGTGAAAAAATGTGAGAACCACTGGCCTAACGCATGCTGAAATAAACGCTTTGAAGTGTAGGGTGTGGTCTACATATACATGAAGTGTAGGGTGTGGTCTACATATACATGAAGTGTAGGGTGTGGTCTACATATACATGAAGTGTAGGGTGTGGTCTACATATACATGAAGTGTAGGGTGTGGTCTACATATACATGAAGTGTAGGGTGTGGTCTACATATACATGAAGTGTAGGGTGTGGTCTACATATACATGAAGTGTAGGGTGTGGTCTACATATACATGAAGTGTAGGGTGTGGTCTACATATACATGAAGTGTAGTGTGTGGTCTACATATACAATGGGAATACGTTATGCAAAGCAGGAGAGGTGCAGTACGGGGTCATGTCACCAGTTGTGTAAGATCCTGTTTACTAGAGAAAAGTAGGCCATGCAGCCCAAGGACATAACCTTGGAACCGATATGTTAAGGCGTTACAATGACATCTAGCAGTGACAGGTGATCTGTTCCAGCCAAACCATTCCTTCTCTGAGAATGACAAACGTTGACATTGGTTAAGCTCAGTCAGAGACAGTGCAACACCACTGTGGAGAAAGACGTTCAAGTAGCTGGCGAACACTGCAGATGGAATGTGAAATATGAAATATGAAAGTAGGGTAGTAACTTAAGGCAAAGTACAGGAAGTGCGAGAAAACTCAGGATATGAACATGGATAAACTGCCTGGGGTTGTGACATTCTCCAAAGCTCCCTCGCACTTTACACACCTCAACTCATGACATGCGGTCACATCAATAGTAGAGGACAAAGCAATACAGAAACAATCTCAAATTAAAAAGTGCAAAATATAAAGTCCTTTAAAGTGACATACACACACGTGTGTGTGTGTGTGTGTGTGTGTGTGTGTGTGTGTGTGGGGGGGGGGGGGTGGGATGGGTGCGTTACTGAGCCGGCTGTGCTTAGAGATCTGTGCGCGGGGGGATGGGCTTGTATACCAGTTTGTAAACCAAAACCCATTCAGAGGCAGAGTTACTTTCAAAATGTAATATACTACATATTACTAGTTACTTTCATTTGAAAGTAATACGTTACTTTACAATATCACTTTCTGTGTAGAGTAACTCGTTACTTATTACGCTACTTTTGCATGACTTTTACCAAAACAACAGCAGCAGCAGAATGACATCGCCGCCCCGGAACCATCCCGAAAAATAATGTCAACCGCCTTGAAGTCAGTGTAAACAATCCAAAATTCTAAATGTTATTCTTTTCCTTTGTTATTGTCATCTATAGTGGTTGTTTGCATAAAAACACACAGTTTGATTAGGAAATGATTGTATCTTTATGTGCTGTGATTAAACATTTTCAACTCAATTTGTAACTTGAGTTACTTGACAAAGTAACTGGTATAATATTACTGAAATCCTATAAGTAATACGTTATATTACTGAGTTACTGCTAAAAGTAATATATTACATGTAATATGTTACTTTTGAGTTACCCCCAACACTGTTCAGAGGTAGTATCCTGAAATTCCTTGATGACCAGCATAACTCGCAGAGCCTCAATGATGAAACTGTTCAGCTTCATCTTAGTCCATCTCAGTGAAGAGTGAGATTTTTGAGGACTCTATAATTCCCAAACCACCGTCTATATCTGGCTCTGGTTTCCACAGCCACTGCTATTCTGACAATCAGCATTCACCAGCAATCTGGGCAGCTAGGGAATCAGTCAACTAAAGCTCGAGTGCCTCTCTCCTTTTCCTGTAAAGTTGTTTTCTATTAAATCCACAACGACAACAACAACAGCATTTGCTTTCTATGAATTTTGATTACCCAAAGAACTGAGTGAGGCAAGAGAGTCAAAGTGTGATCAAAACTCCACACCAGCTGTGGCTCAGTGGCTCGTCACATACGGTTAAGCAAAAACCAGGTCCATTAAAACCAGGCAGGGTGTCAAAACATTGTCAGTGCTATGGATTTTGATTAACAAAAGAAATACTCATAAAGTAAAATCAATTATTTGAAGCAGAGAGAAAACACTGGAAAGTATTTTTTTTTTTGAATAGTGTGAATTTTAAAATCTCACTTTTCTTAAAACAAGTACAATATCTGCCAATGCAGGATTTAGTTCCACTTTTCCCAATGCAGGTCTCCACTCAACTCAGGAATGTTTTGAGGATTTCTCCAGAAATAAGTGCCAGTGCTTTAAAATAAGACATATTTCAAGAGGATAATGCCTGAGGTCAATTGGAAACAAATCAAATTATTTCACATTATCTCAACTTTAATGCAAGAAGTAAATGTATCGTAACAAAATTTCACGTGTTCAATCTATGTTGTCCATGTACCATCATCATGTGTGTCATTAAGTACTGTGATACTCTGTGAGTTGTCCCGTCAGTATGTCTGCATCAATGCCACTAAGACATATTGATGTACATTTATTGTATTTGGTGGTAATTCAAATGAACTATATTTTCGTATTGTATCTATAGCCTACTTAATTTGATCAGCAGTGTGCTTATGAAGAGGCAATGGTTCATGAGTAATGATCACATGGCAAACACTTTGGTTTAATGGTTTTTATTATGCACATGAAGCAACAACAATAGAAGAAAATCTCATCACAGATTAGATTAACATCAGCTGACTGAAAATACACTTCCTCCCCCAGTAGAATAAGGTGCGCGTGCTTCCTGACAGATGCCACAGAGAGGCCGGACGGACCAAGAGAAGAACAAGGCCTAAACTGAAAGGTAGGGGGCAGTAGATCCCCCTCAAGGGGGTTTACAGTGTTGACAGTGCAAAGCTCAAGTGTCACCCAAAACAATCTTTCTGCCTAACATGAGGTCATAACATAACAGAAGAAGAACATAGAAGAGAAGAACAGAAGAAGAACAGAAGAACATAATACAGAAGAGCAACACAATCAATCACCCACTGTCATACAAGTACACTAAAGAACGTGTGTGTGCAGAAGTACACTTCCACACACACACAAGTTGGGGCGTATTAATATATTAATTGTTGCCTTTTTGAGAGATTGTGAACTCAGTGATTTTGGATAAGTAGAGATGAGTCTTCCGCGAATGAGCTTGACTCATACCTTCATGGTGCCTTCATGTCTCCTTCACACCTGCAACCTCGAATTCCATCCATTCTCGAATAATCACTTTCAAGAAGCCAATCAGGGCTTAACGACCATCTAAAAAAGCCATGTCATCCATACAGCTTTTGGATTTGACATGTTTAGGGCCACCTCGCTCTGAAGCACAACCCTTCCCCACTTCATTTGAATGGATAGATAGAAAGATTTGAAGGCAGTGGAGCTACACCACCACCACCACCACCTCCCAAAACTCACCCTCCTCCTATCCCCACATTCCCCACCGCCCAACCTGAGCCCCATCCTTTTGTCTCTGTGGCTCGGGAACTGGGCTGATTCCGGTGATGCATCATCACCGGTTGGCCAATGGGCGGACCTCGTTTAGGGTCGTGTCCCCAAGCCAGCATCACCCAGACGCCAAAGTGATATTTTTGCCCAGTGATGTGCGAGGTGGAGCGGCGGGGGGGAGGGGTTATGGGGCGGAGCTTGGGCGGGGGGGGGCACGTGGCGCCAAACGTGGTCTCAGCTTGTCACAGGACATCACATCTGCCAGGGGGGCAGATGTGCAAGCATGCATGCTTTCCTCGGCCGCGCCCCCGACCAGAGCAAGGGAAGGCATGCTCCACTCTGAGAGAAGCCATTCTAGTGTGATCTGATGATGATCAACCTCTGGAGCTGGAATATCATGTGTCTGGCCAACATGTCAAGTTCTGCCATAGGTTTTTTGATACGTCTTACGTCAAGAAGACACAAGAACATCTAAATCTATGAATCTTCTTTAAAGTGCCGAAAATGTCTTGGGTGCCAGTAAATCAAAGCTCCTCACATAAACATTTCAAAACTATCCATACGGTCCATTAGTCTACTTACTACATCCTCATGTCCTCACTTACAAACAAGCAGTAATGTTCCTTCTGTTCAAACATCCTCATCTCCTCCAGATCTTTGGACCTCAACATCTCATTTCATCATCGGTCTAATCTTTCTCAAATATAGAATTGGGAAAATGGGATGAATGAAACCTATGTGAATCTGTTCACACAGCTGTGCAAGAACAGACATTGACCTTAAAGTCGAACTGAACCCATTTGTCGCGTGCGTCGGAGTCCGTTTCAGACTGAAAACATAATTTGTCTGAGATGACAGGTTGAGAGGCGGGTCATAGTAGCATGTCGATGATTTTATTTGACAATTCTGGGGACTGGATTGGGCTTTGGCCAATCCTGGCATGTTCCGCCTCCAAATCGAGTGGGATTCAGCGTGTTGTGGCGCTCTCCTCGGGAAGAGCCTGCTGACGCGAGGTTAGTGGCTGAGTGGAGCTCAGCAAGCCGCAGGCAGCCAGCTGCCTTCGTGTTGCCGAGCGGAGAGTGCAGCACGTCGGCCTGGAATCTCCGAGGTTCGACCCCTGACAACCAGGCTCTCTGAGGCGCGCGCCATTATCGCTATTGCGGTAAATAATATTCCTGGAATGCGAGTTTTAACGAGCCAGTTACATTTCTTTGCATTCTTAGACATTACCAATTGGTCAAGTTAGTAGTTCTTTCAGCCAGATGATAGGCACTAGGCGCCATTTTCCCCTTGATTTGGAAGAGAAAATTATCCTGAAATAAAGATTTGATTGACAGCTGCCATGTTGTGATATGATTGGTTGAAATGGGGTAGAAATTTGATAGTACTAGGTGACGTCAGCAAACTGTAGATTACTGTTATGAATGAAATCTTGAAAAATGAACTTTTGATGTGAAAAAGTGTGAAAAACTAAAGAAATTCGATTTGTGATTTTTGTTGGCATACATTATTAAATAGGTGCACTGAATACAGAGGTATTTGAACTAAAAGAAAATAAGTCATTTTTGGGTTCAGCTCGACTTTAAACCTTAGTTCCTTGGAAGAGTTGTCAATCCTTTACAACAATGACCTGAAAACTGCTTCTTTATCACAACTGGTTGGTCCCATCAGCGGTGGTCAGCCTTCCTCCAAGCCAACCAACCTTTGAACACACATTATGTGCTCCTATACTGTCCCCCAGGCCCATAAAGTCTCTGTAGTCCACCTAGCTACAGAAGATAACTAGGAACAGACAGGGGAGGGGCTTCAAGATATCCCAGATCTGACTGAAACAGTCATAAGTGGATTTTTACAGCACTGCCCCTCCTCAGACCCAGACTCTTGACTTCCTTCTAAACCAGACTAGCGCCATCAGGCAGAACCAATTAGCCTTAATGTTTTCTTGCATGAGCGACCCATCTTCACATCTGATTCTGAACAAAAGCATTCAGAACCAATTCGAGTTCACTCTAAATTTGGACATGTGTGGGCCAATCAATGCCCCAGTTCCAGGAAGACAGCAACACCCTGACCACTTCCTGTCGTGTGCAGATGAGACGACACACTCCGGCGGACACCACAGATCCTCTCGACACAGGAAGTGGCGCTGCCGCATCAGCATCCCACTGCCAGCAGAGCAGCCATCACACTGGACTGATAGCTTCAGAGAAACTGATTCCTTGATGTATCAATACCACTAAAAACTATGCTGTTTACATTAGTTTCTGAGACTTTTGTTAAAGTTATTACTAAATTACAGGTACTTCATCCGATTCAAAATATTCACAGCTTTATTAAATCATTACAAAAAGAACAAAAACAAAGTAATACATTCATGTATCATTAAAAATTAGACTTTCATAAATTTTGCTTTGATAAAAATATCTGCACACCCATGCAATGTTCAATAAAGTAAAATGTTCACATTAACATGTAGTAGATACTGCAGATAGGGTTCTTAACTAGGGCTCCTAAACATGGAAGCCACACATATTATCAACAGGACTTCATCGATTAATGTAAAAGAAAAAGAAAAGAAAAAAAGTGTGAAAGAAAAGAAAAAGTAAAGTATAAGATTAGTACTAAGTCCCTTTGCAGATCTATTTGAACAATTTACCAAGGAAAAAAAAAGCATGTTTCTCCAGTATTGTGCAAATATTGTGACTGACATTTCACATGTATGAATATTGACCTAGTCTGCAAATACGGCTCCATATCTGTTCACACGGCTCTGCAGGGTTTTCCCACTGAACAACAAAACAAATAGATATTACAAAAAGAAAACTAAGGGGCGAGAGTTCATCCTTCTCTCACATTCTGGACCGGCCTTCGCTTCGTTACCAGGTACATCTCAAATGCACAGAGCCTTGCCTTTCACAAGGCATTACAGTTCAGAGCATTTCCCCCTACATAGACATGCTTTGAGCATTGGCAAAAATTCACAGTTACCGTACTTTGGAAGAAATCTGAGTTCTTTTCCCTTTGTTTTTCTTTTTTACAGCTCAGAACAGTAAAGTGACGGCATCTTGCAAGCATGTACCTTGGCAACGACTAAAGATCAGTCCCCAGCGTGAACAACGGTCAGCTGGCTTGGACCACCCACCCAAACCAGTCCGCAAAACCAGTCCGATCGTGACGCCAGGACCCTCCTCCAGGTCCCGACAACGATAGAAATAAGTAGATAACCCTAGCAGCAGTAGCCCCCAACCCTCTGCGCACGGTGAGTGAGGGATCCCAGGAAATTCAGTGACCGGGTGTGACTATGACTGAGGTGAGAAAAGTGCTAGTGTCCGGTCTGCTCTGGAGGACATCGCTTCTCGTCGGCTCGTCCATTTTGTGAAAGAGTTCAAAGCTGATTGGGAAGCTGGAAGTGTCTTCAGGGCGCTGGCCGGGGCTGGACCTTCTCCGTCATCTGTTTGGCACTGTAGTAGGACAGGCTCAGGCCCATGATGGCCAGCATCAGGGCTATCTGGTTGACCGCACGGTCTTGCGGCTGCGCCTGCACCTCACCGGCTACTTGCCTCTGTGGAGATAAGACAAAAACAGGACAACGGTTAGAGCCAGGTCATCAAAGAATGACCCTGTCATGTCAACCAAGATGCTAAAGCCTGATAGATAGCCCCAAACATACAAGTCAGAAATAGTCAGCGTTTCGTGCCAGGACACTTGTTCCTGAAAAAGGTCTTTCAAAACAGAACTTGTGCAACTGAGCTTAACCGCAGGCCTCTGCCGTGTGCGCCAACTTATTTAGAGGAGAAGCAAAACCAGAGCGCAATGTTCTCTGTATGTTCTCTGTCCACAATAGAGGGGAAGAAGACCAACTCCTCACACGCATCCAGTATCAAAGGGCAGATATGACACCTGACTGCCTGCACAGCAGATAGCCTCTGTGACCTCTATGACCCCTCTAGGCCCTGACCAGTCAGATAGGAATGTCACCGTTTGACACTGGGGCATGTCAAACAGCTGCCCTCTCTCTCCAAAATGGTTTCCCCCTCACCATTTCGAAAGCAAGAGCTAAACCAGTCTCGGTTCATTCAAGCCAAACGGCTTCCGCTGCTGTAAGATCTTGTCTTTGCCCAACTAAAACGTATCCCAAACATACAAAGAACTGTTAATTTTGTAACGTCTCTGCAGTGGAGATTCTATGTCTACAAAGCATTGTCCCGCCAACATGTTAAAACTTACGCAACAGCCAGTCATTTACATGGTCTGTTAAACTTTTGAGTCAACGGAAAGCTATACGAGGGAACAGCCTTTGTGCTCTAATTAGTGGGAATATGTGGACAAAAACTTGTGCACAATGTGGACACGGCCTATGGAGGGTCAGTAATGACACAAAGGATTATGAGGCCTATGGAGGGTCAATAATGACACAAAGGATTATGAATTATATCATGATTAGCGTCAACCCTAATTATACAGTATCAGTGGTCTGGTGCTGAAAGCGGGTTGTGGGTCACAGAACAGCAGGGCCCCATAGCTGACAGCAGCTCTGATAAGAACTATTGTTTTCAAAGTGTGACAGTGCGGGCCGCCCCTCGGTCCTCAGACAAAGCCTAGATCTCTGAAGTAGTGTCAATGTCTAACTAAGCGCAGAATGAAGACAACCCTGAGACAGGTTGGTAGAGAAAGTACAGTTTGCAGGCTACAGAAAAAGTTTGAATGAATGGAACCGGTCTCATTTTTACAGTCACTGATCAGAGACAGTCAAAGCCTAGTATGCAACCTGTGTAAATCCAACAGTTCTGATCCCATGGATTATAATTCAAACCCAAGAAGAGATTGGAAATCGGCTCATTTAACTGATTTTGTTTAGTTTTGTAAATGGTATGTCCTTTTCACAACTAGTCAGAAAAACTGATAATCTAGTTGTCCTTAAGCCGTATAAAATTTTACCCATTTCATAAACTCAGATAATGTTAACGTAAGCCGAACTCATCTCAAATCACTGCAGGCTTGAATACTTTTCTTCTTTGACATTCCAAGTCAAATGATTCATCGCCGTCTCAAAAGTGATGAGTCAGATCTGGCGTTCCTAAAGTGATGAGTCAGATCTGGCGTTCCTAAAGTGATGAGTCAGATCTGGCGTTCCTAACCAGGGCGGGAAAATAACACCCAAACGCTGCTGACTTTGAGCAGTGGCTGGTAAGTTCGTTAGGGCCATCAGCCACTGTGGCGAATGAACAAAGTTGATATCAATTAAACAAAAAACAAACAAAACACTAGTTAGAAGACCCATTAGCACCATAGTTTCAAATAATCTTGTTATCAAGGAAACCATTAAATATGGCCGCCTCATCCCCTGGTCTACCATGAGGCCAGATAACACTGTCAAAACTACAAGGAGAAAGAGCCGACATTTTGTTGGAGTTAACCCATTGATACCTGATGCAGCATTTGTGTGTGTATCCCTTTAAGACCGCGAACCAAACGTGGTTCGCGGTCTTAAAGGGATACGCACACAAATGAGGGATATACTGCATCAGGTATCAATGGGTTAAGAGGCCAATGCCAGGTCATTCAGGGCCAAAGGAGAGGAAGCCGTCGCCACAAAGCAAGATTTTCAATGACATTTAAAGCAAGTCAATTCTGCTCTGTGCTCTCTTGAACTCTGTAGTTTAACATTTAAGCAGCTATTTTTTGTCATATTGTCAAAACGATTTAAGCAGCTACTTTGTCATATTGTCAATATTATCTGCTTTACGAGTTTCATTGCTGTCAACATAAATAAATACCTTAACTGTAACCTGTAATGTGCGGCTTATGTTTTTGTAATCATAGTTAGCTTTTACATTTCTACCTACAGACACAGAGGCTAGTGTACCACATTCTAAACTGGTCAAGTCCATATTGTGACTGAGTCACAAGTCTTTAGTCAGTAAAGAGTAGTGCAAATATCAAATCAATCTACTCAGTGGACTGTAGATACACACAATGAACCAATATAAACCATCTGTCAGTCATTTTCACCACCTGAAACAATGACATGAAGTATTTATGACTCGTCCATCATCTAGTTAAAACTCTGAAGCCACTGGAAGGGAAATGAAGGTGCTACCTGGAGGAGACGGAAGTATCCAGGTGTCAGTCTGCCCAGTCTGATGATCATGTCTGCTGAGGTGGTCTGTGATGTGGTGGAGCAGAGGGATCTGCTGCTGCAGCTCAACACCTGCAGAGAGCAAGGAGGAGAAGGAACTGAGCATTTCACTGGGAATCAAATAGAAAACTCATCAAAAGATGTGGTCAGGAAGAAAAACTTCAGCTAGAAAACGACACTATGTTCAGGAAAGATGTGTCCAAAAACAGAATAGTAGGCTACTTCTATTCAAGTCCTATCTTGAGGGAGAGACAAAACCAAGCATCAAACTAGTTCAGAAAGAGGAATAAAGCTCTACCATTTGCTTGCAAAATAAAGTGGAACCCTCTGATCCCTGCATGAGGAAGCCTCTCGCCTGAAGCCGTGGAGGCACGAACAAAACCAGCTGCTCCAATGTGATCGCCGCCTTGCATAGACCGTTCCATATAAGAGCCTGAATCAGAACCTTCACGTCACATCTGGAGTCATTTTGAAACCTGACCTTCTTGGCACAGTTTGTCTCTGGACGCTTATCATGATTCATGTCTGAACTGCATCTGGACAAGAGCAACAGCGCCTCTATTCATGCTGCGGCGTGAACCAAACCAACACAGTGCAGAAAAGACCATTTCATTCAATCACAATGGATTATCCAACCAGATTAGAGTTTTGAACCGTTCATGAGAAGTATTGATCGTGAAAAACTCCAGAGGAACCGTTAATCATCCAACCATGAATTAAGAACAAAAATGCCCCCCAACAAGCAGAAATCAACATTTAACACCAGGCTGGTGCAAGGATGGGGCAAAAGCATTATAAGCAAGCTATCAGATTAATCCCAAAAAGGCATCCAATCAAGACTAGATGGGGGAGGAAGAAGCCATTAGAAGATGCAAGCTTCCAAGATGGGATTTTGACCACTGAGAAGAACATTGCATCAGTGATCAAAACGGCATCTGCCATCAGAATTGAGGGAATGGTGGGGCGAGAGGAGTGTGAAGGATTCATCTGCCAACCTGGCTGGAATTAGACCCCTGAAAGAGGGAAAAAGTAATCCAAGTTTGAAAGTTGCTCCTGTGTACATGTCGGTCTTGTATGTGAAAAGGAAAGGCTTGAGGATCCTCACCTTCCTGATGGTCAACAGCAGGATCTCTCTACTTCCCAACCAAGCCAAAAACCCCTGACAGATAAACTACTGAGAGATGAACTACTGAGAGCGTCTGCGCTGTGCTCCACCCTTTTATACATACTCTCACCCAACCAGATTTGCAGGCTTGGCCAACCCCCCCCCCCGCCACACACACACACACACACACACACACACACACACACACACACACACACACACACACACACACACACACACACACACACACACACACACACACACACACACACACACACACACACACACACACACACAGCTGTCAAAATGCATTACTCTCTCAAATACCACCCCCTACCACCACACCAAAAACCCTCTCATTTCTCATGGAGACAGACGACGCTTATGGGAACGTGCACGTCAACGACAGCGTTGGATTACATAAGTATCCTGTCCTGTCTCTTTAAAGGGATACACCGCTTTTTGGGGAGTTTATCTCATTTGCCACATCGCCCCCACATAACCAAGATACACCATGCCTTACCGGCACCGTCCGCTCAGTTTACAGTGAGCTACAGTCGTGAAGTTAGTTAGTATCGCCATAGAATGGAGGGTAATGGTACAGCTGTTAAAATATGCCAAAACACACATCTCACGGCACCAAAATACATGTTGTGCTTTGGGTACTCACCACACGATGAAATATTAATCCAAATAATCCCATAATCGGTCTTTTTGGAAGGAAAAGAGGTCGACGGCCATGTTTGGAAAGTAGTGCCGGCTACCGCTTTTCCTTCCAGAAAGACAAATTATGTGCATTTTGGATTCATATTTCATCGTGTGGTGAGTACCCGAAGCACAACATGTATTTTGGTGCCATGAGATGTATGTTTTGGCGGATTTTTAACAGCTGTACCATTAGCCTCCATTCTATGGCGATAATTACTAACTTCACGACTGTAGCTCACTGTAAACTGAGCGGACGGTGCCGGACTTCATGATGTGTCCATGCAAACCTCTACAGCAGCTTGAGACAAAGACCTTCTCTCGGTCTCATTAGTAACTAGTGTTGTGCCTTTTGGGGTTCATCACTTCGATGGCTTGTTTTGGTTTGATATCATCCTCATCTATTTCACTACACAAATAGCTGCAGTTAGTTTCTCTGCATGGATTTACTTCCTGAAATTGAAGTTGTCAGAGTTTGGATTAGCATGGTATGTGTTGGGCCAAAATGACAGTATTTTGGGAGTTGTTGTTTTTTACAGTAGTTTTAACAGACAAACAGCTGCATCAACCACAACAAAGCCATGTGTGAACTGTGAAGCCACACCTTGTCCAAACACTAGAAGGAATTTGGCTCCAAACCACACCGACAAGCCATTATCCAGGGCTTGTTTATTCTGCCACAACCTGACAGCTAAACTCACTGAAGTCTTGTAAAAACACCACTGACAGCAGATTGAATCAAAATTCTATTATTTGACTTTAGGGCTGGGCGATAATTCAATATTATTGTTGATCATCTTTCAGTGGAATCATGATCGTGATATGAAGATATTTTGTTATCGTCCATGTCTAACGTCTGAAACTCTTCGGTTCTGTTCTTCTGTTTTGTTTTTTACATCACATGTGACAACACCAATCAGTTCAATGAGATTGAATTGAATAAATAAATATTTATTTTTGGTGGGGATTTTCCCCCTTTATTTGTTAGGACAGTAGGCAGACAGGAAAGGTAGGGAGAGAGAGGGCGGGTGGCATGTGGCAAAGAACCACGGGTGGGATTCTAACCACGTGATTTGATTATTTAACGTGATTTTGCATTGCCCATAACATTTAAACACGCCACGTACTGCACACCATGCGCGATTCTAAACCACGTAACAGGATGTGAGCTGCCAGAACTGCAGGAACTGTACAACCAGCGGTGCCTCAGGAGGTCCCTGAAGATCATCAAAGACACAAACCATCCCCACAACAGCCTGTTCTCCCTGTTACCCTCAGGGAGGAGATACAGGGTCCCAAAAGCACGCACAAATCGCTTGAGGGACAGTTTCTTCCCGCAGGCCACGAGACTCCTTAACATACACAAATAGTGTAGTAGCTGTACTGTACCGCACTGTAGCTGCTACCATTACGTATGTCTAATGTTTAATTGTATGTTTAATTAGGTATATGCTATTTGCACCTGTATGTCAAATACGTCGAATTTAAAATGTTTAAGTGCGTCCAAAATATGCACATGACATGTGCACCTATGTGCAGTGAATATGCCACTGTCTCCGACTTGTCTTATCACTCTACTGCCTTATTGCTTGTTGTGTCTCTTGTTGTTTTTGCACTCATATGCCCTGTTATATTTGTACTATGTTGTAAACGGAGTTCACAGCACAAGAATTTCACACGTGATACTTGTACTACGGAGTGACAATAAAAATCTTGAATCTTGAATCTTGAACCTACTTGACACTGCGTGTTTAGATCAGCAAATGCAGGGAGCTCGAACTGGGTCTATAGGTAACAAATTGTTCCATGTTGAAAAGCGGCTGGTATGATGATCAGTCTACAGAATGTCTACTTGCTCGTGTTGTCTCAAACTCGTGTAGCATTATCATGCCAAAGACACAACCTGAGCTCAACAGCTTAACTTGATCAAAAAGCATCTTTAGTCAATTCAAATCCCTTCCTGGCAGTTCGGCAGAGCGACATTTAGCGTAGCAAATCCTTCATGGCAGCAGATTCAGTAGTGGTTGAGTCACTGGCTTTGTCAGAGTTCTGATTGAGTGCATGCTTGAGCCTGGGCCCAGGTGAATCACCTGTCAACCATTCAGCTTCGCCTCAGGCAACAGGGTGTTTCCCATTCATGTGTCAGTTGTGGGCCACATCTCAAAATACCAGCGGTGTACATTCACAATGAATGGAACTGATGTGTTTAAAAAGAGGTGGTAATAGAGACGAGCTTCTCTTGCAAAGAGAGGCCCGTTGGATACACAACTTACAGACTGAACACCCCAAGGGGTTAAACGAGGAATTGCTATTAGGCTGCTTTTTATAATTATTTCTATTAAGTGACTTGAGTCTTGTCTGAGGTTGGGTATTCAGGGTTGCATGTTTATGTTTATATTTACTAATTGTCTAATATTGACTATATGTCTAATTATTACTTACTGTGTAGTATTTTTATTGTGCCATTCACATTCCTGTTTATGACAGAAAGCAGAAAGTCAAGGGAATGCACCAACTTTTCTATTTTATTTTTAATGAATCTTCTTTATATATTTGTATGTCTTGATATTTTCAGAGTCCACCCAGAAAGGGGTTAGGGACCTTACTCTGTATGAATATAGCCTACTGTGATGTGGCCTACGGGCTTGTTTTAGATGGACCATTTCCGGAATAGATTTCCTGGTCCCCCGCCCCTTATAAAATGTTTGTCTTCACACACAGGTCTAGATACACGCTGAGGACGGCTTAACGTCGAAACGCGTCCGTGTGATTCTGTGCGTTGCTGTAATGGACTAATAAAAGTTCCTAGTAAAAGGACATTGGAGTGCTGGCTGTTTTTCCCTATTTTGAACTTCTGTGAGCCTTGCACCCGGAAAACTGCACATAAGACGGAGAGTGCGCGTTCATACCCTGTTTCTACTGTGGAACTGATGTGGGTCACGGTGATTATGATCTATGAATTGACATTTTCTTTCTGGAGAATCTGGAGGATCTTATCCTTAGGGTTTAGATTTTCACGTGGGAGTCAAACGCCTAAATGTGTCATACCAGCTCTCGGGTTTCCCCCGATACAGTTGGTCCCTGTGAGCAACACGGTTCTCTCAGGAAACAGGAATTGTGTCTGTCTGCCCTTTTAGAGTTCCAATTCAGAGAGAAAAGTGTATCGCGTAAAGCCAGGGAAACGCCTCGCTAAGCCCTGCTGTGACATCAGGATGGCTGAACCAGCCAGTGAAAACAGACAGAATAAACTCAGTGGATCTCTCCCACAGAGATGGGGAAAAAGACACCGGGTGTCAAACAGCATTAGACTCTGCTGCAGCGGGCTTGTTAAAATATATTGGGTACGCGGTGTCCTGATTCCGACGGCCAATGAGATCCCATCGGTGCTCCTTTCTTCCTCTTTTTGCCCCGCCTCCTCCCCATTAGGGGATCTGGACAATGGCCGTGTGAAGAGACAGAGGCGTCAGCAGCTGCTGTGGCAGAACTACAGCTGGGGGGGGGGCGGGGTTACAGCCGGGGGGGGCGGGGTCATTTGTCTGATAGATTAGCTCAGGGTGACATCACCCCGATTCACTGTCCAGTTATGCAATCCTGTTGCAGTCTGGGTGGGCATCCTCGAGACCCACGCTCCTCCTCACATGACACTAGCATGTGCACACGCCTGTCGCCATGGTTCCATGACACTAGCATGTGCACACGCCTGTCGCCATGGTTCCATGACACTAGCATGTGCACACGCCTGTTGCCATGGTTCCATGACACTAGCATGGTGTGCAGTACGTGCCGTGTTTAAATGTTATGGAGAGCAGTTTGCTGTCTGTGGCGGCTACGGAGCAGTGCCATAGGTTTACCATTAAGTATTAATGGTCAGAAGTCACACACAAATAACAAGATGACCACCTAGAAGGCTGTAGGTCACATGGACCAATCAAAATGCCACATTCCAGTGAGTTTCCCAGAGAAATGCATATTTTAAGGCAGTGATACTCAACTTGCGGGTGCCCCCTGTGTGGCCCGCGATGGAATTGCAAAAAAAAAAAATATATATATATACAGTGCACCTGAATGCAACATGCAAGATACCCGCTGAAGTGTCCAAATGTTCATGTCATTCTGGCCAATACTTCTGTTATAGCATTTCAGTCTGGGATATGGAATATCTTTCAATAATCTATGATTTAGCTGTTAAATTGTCAAATACTGCCGTCTGCTTGCTACCCAGGCACTTATGTATGTACTTAACCTAACTAACTATCCGGTGTGCACAACATTGTCAGACTAAACTCCGGCTGACACCCCAAAAACCTACAATCCGCTACAGAAAAATGTATATTGTTTGTTTATTAACTGGCCCCTGGCCTTCTATCATTTCACCAAAGTGGCCCCCGGGCAAAGCAAGTTGAGTATCCCTGCTTTAAGGGGGTCAAGCAGCCGTGGCAGTTGAAGGGGTGTGACGTTTTGATTGTTGCAAACTATAGAATGATATTTTCCATTTGCGCGCGCCTGTATTCAAGGTGTACAGTAGCCTACATGACACTGAAATAGCAGCGATGGCCTCCATTTTAACTGACTGAGTGACAAATACAAAGTTTAAATTGGGCTATTAATAGAATTATTAAACCATTTCAATTCACATGGCTGGGCCAGAAGCGTGCCAATTAGCACCGAAACCACCTCTTGACATCCTAACTGATAACAGCCACATGTTCAGCTGACATGTCAGAGAGAAACTAACTGATAACAGCCACACGTTCAGCTGACATGTCACAGAGAAACTAACTGATAACAGCCACACGTTCAGCTGACATGTCAGAGAGAAACTCTAATCAAAGAAGAAAAGTGACACACAAATTGTGACTGAGAATGCAACCAGTGACAACCAGGCGACTGCAATAGACCAAATGGTATGGGCAAGCACAATAACTACACCTTGGCTTCCAATACCATTTCAGACCTGTCATACTTTAAAGAGGAAACCAACATGTAGATCTATATCTATATTAGATTAGACTGTAGCAAAATATAACTGTACTAGGAACATATCCTAAAAGGCAATGGTACACGCTTTGAGTTCCCTCTCCAGGTCTATGCTGGGTACACGATGTACAGATGACTTCACCACATGCGCACAACTACACAGAGGCTAGAAAATGCACTACTAAATCTCATACTGTAGAATTACATCATGCAATTTAATATACAGAAACACAGCTCAAGTCCCAAGATTATTTTTTTTAACAGGGACAACCATTAAGAGATTTTTTTTTATGCTTTACCCGTGCTAATTGAAATTCCAACTCGACAGATTATTAAAGGTTAAAAGAGAAAAAACTTGAGCATTTCTTACATGCGTCAAGTCAAGTTTCATTCATGGTATTTTTCTTTTCAACTGTAAAGCCACATCTGTAGCCTAGTTCATGGACCTCTGCTGCCATCTGATCTGGGTCATTACAAACCCCTTTTGTTCAAGAGGGAGAATATTAGCTCCAGTAAAATCATTCTCATTTCAATCTGGTCCCAGTCAACTGCATCACATGCCAACACAAAGCACAGAGATCAACTCATTCATGCACTGCTGAATTTGGATAAACAACTACTACTATGATTAATCACTAATGACATTAATTTGACACACAGATTTAGTTTGGCTTGTTGCACTGTCAGTTAATTAACTGTCATTTCAGAGTCAATAATGAGCTGACAGCCAATCATGGACAAGAAGCTACTTGCAACACTTTTCTCTCTCTAACATTGCATTCCTATGATTGCAATGATTGAATCATTCCTCAACCAGCAATCACTCAATAGTCTACCGGAGGAATGGAACTGCTCCAGTTTCAATAAGTGACTGATTACAAAAGTGACACGTTTAGTAAAACGCGCAAAATCCATTTGATTAGTTTGAAGAAATGAAAAAATGTATAGGACGCCAACAGCTGCTCCCATAATCACGCCCTCTCCATCCTGAGACAAAAGGCGCTTTCTCAGCCGACAAGCCAACAGCGCAAACTGTTGCAAAGTACTTTTGGATTTGTTCCTCCGTCTACTTGTTAAACTAAACTAAACTGCCAGTAGCAGCAGTTAGTTGAGTGAATCTGCTTACCTGGTGCAGCTGGAGCTGGGCTGTATGTTGGGCTGCTGTTAGCGGACGGACTGGAGCCTGTGTGATGATGTGGGGGTGTTCCCGTAGTAAAGTCTATATAGGAAGCCGGGCCGGCCTATACATTGACTATGGAGGGGGGTGGGGCTGTGCGAGGCACGAAGCACACACATGCAGGCAGGGAGCATGAGAAACACATGGACCCCTGTGTGAGGAGGGGAATGAGCTCGTCCGTGTTCTCCTGCTCTGATGTTTCCATCAGCTGGAACATTGTGTCTTCTTTGTGATGTCACTTTGGTCACATTGTAGCCATGTGTTGAGGAAAGAAGTGTTAAATAAACCTGAAATAAATCAATCAATAAAAATAGAGATATTAGGCAAAATGGACAAACATGGATGAGTGGTTCTCAAAGCAGGGTCTGGGGACCCCCAGGGTCCTTGAGAGGGTTCCAGGGGGTCCCCAGCAAAAAGGGGGATCATTTATTTTCACTATAATTCCATCCATATGTACGACAATGACAGAATCAATGACTATTTTGGTCATGATGAGTTTCACACACGTTCTGTAATAAATCATCTAAAGCAATATGAATATATATAAGATGGGGGGCCCTATTAGCCTGGGTAAACCCAGCCTCCACGTGACCTCTATCTATAGAGGTCACGTGGAGGCTGGGTTTACCCAGGCTAGGGCCCTATAGGACAATATCTTATCAAATAGGGGTATGTGTTCTAATTTGGCTTTAGGGGTCCTTGACATTAAAAGGTTTGACAACAGCAGGCCTAGATGACAGTCATCTGGAGTATCATTTATTTTTAAGTGGGCAAATCTTTTGCAAAACATGGGGTGGAAAGCTTCAGGCTATTTCTGAGCGCTGTGTGGGGACAAATGAGTCTGTAGTTGGAAAGAAAGAAAGAAAGAAAGATTTGGCTATCATCAGAGAGTGCTGGTGCAAATGGATTAGCTGTGCCCAATGTGTTTCAGTCCCATGGCTTTCATCAGGGTGAAGAATGATGAAGTTGAATGTCACAGGGTTTTCATAATGAATACCCAAAGAAAAATAAATGCATTTTAATCTCATTTGGAATGCTAGGATCTGGATAATTGTATTTTGGCCATACTTGCAGATGGCTAGCCAGCCAGGCCTACAGCACTCTACTGTCAACCGCGGGATATTGAGAAAATTCAAGTCTCCAAAATGTTAATTAATGTTATGTGCAAACACATGTTATGGTTTATTGGTACCCTACACCACATATTGTTCACTTGTCTCACCTGTCTTCATGGTGTTGGATAACTTGAGCTGAACATCGATTTAATGTGCTAATGTAATCTTGCGTAGACTATTTGTCCCTGCAGTCTTTAAATTACATTTATTGACTGACTGTGTTTAGCTGCAACTGGAATCACTCTCTTGTGTCAACACCATAGATGAGCTATTTGTTTGTAAGCATCGCCCCTACTTTCCTGCCTCTGATTCTGCTAGCTGGACCCCCCTGACCTGTTCACTTGGTATCAGCTGATCACCCTTCCTCCTACTGCTACATGTGGACTTACACTTAGTTACCCTTAAATGACTTGACATGCACTGCACTTTAAGGTACATGAGGGCCAGTGCAGCTTTTGTCTTGGGGTCTTTTCTCTCCCAGTTGAGGAATGTGTTTAAACCCGTTCACCCCGACCGGCTCTGCAGAGGCTGATTGATTTCTGGTCACAGGCAGGGGAGAGGGGGAGGGGGGAGAGGGGGAGGTGGAGGGGGAGAGAGGGGGGGGGGGGTGGAGGGGGGGAGAGGGGAAGAGGGGGGGAGGGGGAGAGAGGGGGGGAGAGGGGGATGGGCAGAGAGGGGGGGGAGGGGTTGTTTGTCTGACAAGTAGAATGGTGCTGGGTTCATTCTAGCCTACAGGGCTCGTTTGTCCTGATTTGTCTCACCCAAAACCCTCACCCCCTAAAATAAAATAATAATAAAAAAATAATTAAAAATAATAATAATAATAATAATAATAATAATAATAATAATAATAATAATATATATATATATATATATATATATATATATATATATATATATATATATATATATATATATATATATATATATATATATATATATATATATATATATATATATATATATATATAATTGTATTTGTTATTTGTTTGAGGGGGGCTCAGCCTGGACTGTAGGGTTTAGGTCTGTGTACTGTGTGTTTAGGTTGGAGGTGGGGGAGGCTGCCCTGGTGAGATGGGGGATGGGGTGCTTCGGGGGAGGGTCTCCCTGTCATCTCTGACCTACATTGGGAGCCCACCTTTGCTGCTGCATCGTCCTTGGAGCTAGAGGAGGCTGTGGAGAGCCAGGAAGAGCACTGTTAAACATAAACCAACAATAACAAGTCATATAAGCACACATCCATGCTGGCTAATGTTTGTCCAATAATCTACACTTCAAAACAATCCGCGTCATTTTTGACCGAGTTTCACACACTGTGGAAAAACCAGTGGAGACTGGGACACCTACTGGATAGTCCGTGCGTCAGTTTGACTCGTCTGTTGTGATCCAATACTGCCCTCTGCGGGTGGTGTGGTGTAATAACACCCATGTGCCACCACAGTCTGCACTGCAGGTTTTCACATCAACCACTTCAGACAAGTCAAGTCGGTAACCTCTTAAATTACAGTCCATTAAAGCAAATTAAAACATTGTTTCTGCACGTGTGGTCGCTTTATGTACTGCATGTCCCTCCGCTCTGATGAACCAGTGACGTTCTTCCTTTTTCACCCAGTTTGTCCAGCATGTTTCAAAGTGATCAAAGTGTGTGGTAGTGCCACTTATAGCTACATTCACTATAATGCTTTACTTGTTGTATATTACCAGTCATTTGAATGCAATAGTATAACTATATTATTTTTTTACTTGGATATTAGTTGTTTCTACTGCCTAATTAATGGTCTGTAATACTGTCAAGTCAGGTTTATCTATGTAGCAAAATATGTCTGTAAATGACTTTACAGAGAACAAGCCTACCTAGATCTAACTAGGGGCAGATCTACCTAGATACCAATCAACAATCAATCACAAAAATATGTAATACAGTACGCAAAGGAAATAACACACAAGGAATCAAAACAAAGCACAAACAGTAGCCTATTCAATCCAATATATTCATTCTATTATATTCAAGAAAACCTTGTCAAGGAATGTCAATGAGTTTCATTGATTATTTCCTCCTCTGTGTTTGAAAGTTATAGGCTCCAATCATATCAAATCATGTATTCACACAGGCTTTCCACGCCATTTTCCATGACTCCCTTTCAATTTTTCACAGCCACATTGCATAAATTACATTTTAGAAAATAGAACTTTGATGTGATATTTTCCATGTAATCCTAAAAGGATGAGAGGACAGAGTTCAAACTAAATTAGTCTAATTCAAAAGGAAATTATACAATAAAGTGCACAACTTTGTGATTTAATGTCTTCACTACAATATTGTGGAAAAAAATACAAAGTATAAACTGCCTTTAGAAAAATACTCAAAAAAGCACACATATCATGATCATCATCATCACTTTATTAACAGACACAAGGTCCAGTATAAAAACAGACAATACATAAAATCATAACCCCAATATACATTACATTAAAGAGTTGTACCAATGTGCCCAGATACTAGACTGGTACTTAATAGCACTGAGACCAGGTTGAGACAGCAGCATGATAATCAAGTTCTGAGACACATTAAGACGACAGATAAACTTGTAGGTCAGATTTCTCAGCAGGGCATGAAAGGTGTGGACTCCTGCACCACAAAACATTTCACTAGCACTGCAGCACCTTGGCTTTCTGTGCAGAATCCTCATGCAGTCATTATAAGCAACCTGAAGCTTTTGAATGCTAGCCTGCTTAAACTTGACCCACAGGGGGGGCAGTATAAAGGGGAGTAGCCTACAATAGGCTCTAAATCAGAATCAGAATCAGAATCAGAATCACTTTTATTGCCACAGTATGCAAGTTACATACGAGGAATTTGTCTTAGCAATGTGTTAGCGAGTGTTGTCATACTGAGATGCTATTGTAAATCATATATTGTTATTGTCTGCTTTGATTTGAGTGTTTTGTTTATGTATTTATGATGGGATTATTGTATGTGTTGTAATCCACGTATTTATGTGTTTTTGTCAAGTTTTTTTATTGTGCGTTTGTGTTAGAATAATTGTTTAATAATGTCAGATGCACAGACAGACGCGGCCGAAAACATGATCTCCTGGCGGAGATAAAAAAAAAAGGGGGGGGCAGATACGAGGGCAGAAACAAACACTAAAAATCATTCACTTAAGCCAGTGGTTCTGAAACATTTTCTTGTCAAGGATCCCTAAACTGACACAAATTAGACCACGATTTTGTCCCAGATGTTTGTTTTTTTACAAAGTGTGTGAAAGCTGTGCTGGGAACTCAGCAGTTTAGACAAAAACACTGTGGGAACTTGAAACTAAGTAATAAGTGTGTAATTGTTGCAACCAGTGATAATCTCATGACAGAGGTTCATCCTGTCTCAGCTGGGAAAAGCTCTGCTAGAAGTCTGGAAAGATTCCACCTGTCCACCGTCCGTATGTAAGAAATAACTTTTTCACTCCCTGCTGAGCCTTATCTTCAAACCTTGAAGACAAAGAAGCGACTGTTTGCAGCTGTGTCTACTTTAGAGAGAAACCTAACACTTCATAGTTCAGCTATAGTGGTTATACTTTACATGTGAAAGGGTGTGATTCATAAGAACAGTGAAGATGTATTCTTATCACAAAACCCATCCTTACTCTTTTTTATAAGTCTTTTATTGAGAGTATTCTTTGTTATTGTATTGTATGCCGGTACGGACATTCCAAAGTTACTCACAAAAATAAATTGGGAAAGATTGTTAAGATCTGTGGAAAAATCATGGGGCAACAGCAGGCTGACCTGTACCACCTGTACTGGACTAGGCTGACCGTGAAGGCAGACAAGGTCTGCTCAGACAAAACCCATCCACTGTCAGCAGAGTTTCAGCTACTCCCTTCTGGTCGGAGGTACACATACCCCAAGATCACAACCAACAGAGCAAAACATTCATTTATCCCCATGTCAATCATCCAGCTAAATAAGATGTGAGATTCAGGGAATCTGAAGTTTTTATTTGTTTTTTTTAATTATTATCAGCACGGTTATTGTTGTTTAATTATGATTATGAGATTGAGAATGTAGCTGGTCATCAGCAATGGGCAGTATGCAATATGCAATATCATAGATACGCACTTTAAATATGCCGGGCTGCTAACACGTGCACTTTAATGCTAACACGTGCACTTTAATGCACAGTATTATTGTGCATTTTTGACCACTACAGATGATTTTATGATTTTTAATGAGTTGTGTATGTTATTTTAATGTGTCTGTGTCCTCATGTACTGTGCTGTACAACAAATTGCCTCCTTGGAGGACATTAAAGTTTTCTACTACTACTCTGACCAAAATAGTCATACATTGTCATTGTGTTACGATGAGATAGTGAACATAAATTGTCCCCTTTTTTTCTGGGGACCCCCAGACCCCCCTCTGAGAACCACTGACTTGAGCATCCTATTTTTGGATGAAAAAGGTGACTAGATCCCTAAATCATCTGGGCAGACGCTGTGTCTGCAGTGCATAAGCTACAGATGCTATAGGTAATTAATCGCAAAGATGTCTATGAGCAGGAGGATCAGAGGAACTCAAGGTCACCTGAAGGTTGTTTGCCAGCTGCCACTAGATAATTAGTGAAATAAAATGGTATCATAGCATTTCAACTGAGGAAATCCATTGTCAACTGTAGGATTTACAGAACCTGCTGAACATGGCTGTCAATATTGTCAGGGGAAATCTTACTACTCCAATTTGAATGTTCGTTTACTCACTTAACTGATCATCTACTTTGATGGGGATTTAAAACCCTATTGTATATTTAAGCATAAAAACATTTAACTCTAATGATCGCTGTGGGAAAATGGGGATTGTTATCACTATAAAACAATGTATTCTCATTTCCGTAAGAGTTGATGTGTTGGAGAGAACGTTTCCCATCTGACAACGGCAATGCACATCTTCTGAACACCTTACTATCACATCTTTATATAAAAACTGCAAACATATGGATTTACAAATACCACTCGAAACATTTTGGAACATTTTATTTCAAGAACATTTAGAACATTTAATTAGGTCAGAAAAGCTTCCTTCCACTGTTACAGAACATAATTTAATGAACAGAACGTTTCATCCGATGACAGTTCACATCATACATGTTATTGGGATGTATTTACCGTTGACCTAATACAATTTCTCCTGACAGTCTATCTTTCTGTGTTTTGATTGACTAGATCTCATGTCAATATACAGTGTTTTTCAAAAACATTTGGTAAGCAATTCGTTATTAGTTATACATTACAATATAAGGAGAGAGAGAGAGAGAGAAAAAAAATATCGTATTTTTCCTAGACTTTTAATAACATACTTTAGCTGCCTTATAATGTTTGGGTTTTAAATCAGGTTTAAAATCCAAAACGTAGGAAAATATCCATATTATTCAGCAGTTAAAAAACAGGATTAGACAAAAATGCTACGTTTACGGGATATGGACGGTAATTCGTTTTCAAAATGGCGTAGAAATGGATATGAATGTGAGAAAAAATAACAACCCTTGGAACAGCTTCGTTACATCAAGTGCAAGCCCAAAACAAAACTATAAATGACATTTGTAATATAAAACTTGGTAAAAAATACTTATTTAAAACTGTACAATCACCAAGTACACAGAATGAGCACATCTTCAACCATTATTCATTTGGCGTCTCCAGTGGCCTCAACCTTTGGCGCCTAGGTGAAGAAAACAGAGAAAACAGAGAGTTGTTTACTCACAAAGCTCGTTATACATCAAACATGACTTTTAGTGCTGTTATCTCATGATGCCTGCATTTTGTCCTGTTTCATTTGATTCCTTATGTTCATGCCTTTTATTAAAACATGTGTCTTAGGCTAAACACTTGTTTTGGTGAAATTCAAGGGCTCAAAATGTCATAGAGGCCTCATTTGTATCAACACAAATCTCATCACAGGGCTTTCCTGTGAATCCTATGATGAAGAGGAATGATACTGATGATGAAGAGGGTGTTATACTTTTATATACTGTATATAAAATGAAATAAACTTCCAAGGACTTTCAAGTCCCATGGGAATCCTGTGATTTAAATTGTTTGAATAAAAGTGGAGATTTCCTAAACTACCATGTTTTTTTCTTCTGCACACAAGGTGATTAAAAATAAAAACAAAAAACCATGACGTGATATTAAAAGATGTGTAGTGGGAGCATCTTTTCAAAAAGGTAAACAAACCTCAGCCTTGGCTTCCCCATTCTCAGCTGGATTGCCCTTCTTTCCCTTGGCTGCCTTCTACAAGAGAACACGAGAGACGTCATCACCAACACATCACAGCCCTCCAGCCTTCAAGCTCGTACTCATTTTGTCACATGCTTCAGAAAAGCACCAAATCAAGTGTAGCAGAACATCTCAATGGTTTCTCACAGTTTCTTCACCCCCATTTGCTCAGGAAGTAGAACAAAGTTTCACTTCAGGGAATTGATCAAGCTACAGAATCAGTTTCACATGTGACACACAATACAGAGGCATGTTGTTACAATCAACGGTCACATCAATCTGTTACATACTTTTGGTGGAGCAGCTTTTTTGGTCTTGGGTGCCGGCTTTGCAGGTTGAGGTTTCTGCAAGAGAACAACAAAGATACACGTGGTTTAGAAGAAGATTTGTGACGGTCTCTTAATGAAAAATAACTCAACCTGCTTTGCATTCGGGCACAAAATTGTCCCCCCTTTGTTACTTCTGCTATTCACAGAAAAATAAATGTGGGTAATTCTATTTTGACGATTTAACAGTTAGCATTGGAGATTGAAACATGACTCCAGTGATGAGTGTTGCCAAAATGGGTGTAATGTATGAATATAGGCGCGACCTAGTGGCCATTGTTGCACATTACAACTGGTTTATGTTATTGCTCAGAGGGAGAAAACAGTGCATTGAGGCCGCACAAGTGCTTGAGTATCACAGAAGTCACAAAGCTGCAATTCTGAATAAGGAAATCTATTTGTTTCAAAGTACATTAATGGAGTTTACCGCTGCCAGCCGTGGGGAACATCTGCTTGCCTATGGAGAGAGAAGAGAGGGACGTCACTCAAAATATTACATCTAATCAACTACATTTATAGACAATATAATATTTATTGATATTCATCCATATTATTTATAATTGCAGATGTAACCAATTTACCCCGGTTTTTTCTCAACACATGATCCTAACTAAACATGATTTTCACAAACATTACAAACCTTGACAGGTTCATCAGCAGCTGCCTGTTAAAAAGACACAGAATAGACACATTTAATAAACTAGATCAAAGACCTTGAAAATGAAGAGCAGCGTGCATCCAGAGAAACACAATGAGTCCAACAGTTAGGCTACAATAATAAAAAAAATCTAACATTACATCATCCACATTACAAGTAAACAGAAACAAAGGATTAATTAATGTGATCACATAATTAATCAATCATGTATATTAAGCAAAGTGGAGGGAACATAAATAAGGAGAAATAAATAGCTTTCTGTCATTCGGGGTGAAGAAGCTTTGATTAGTCATTGGGAAAGGATTAACGATGCGGAAATGTAGAAAAAAAGGGCGCAATTCTGCTTGTTGTTGTTTTTGCGGTTGGTATTTTCGCGCTCATATTTGAATTGAAAGCGCGCTGTTCCGTCACCATGCCACCGCCTTGGCGCGCTGACACGCTCTTTGTTTTGTATCAGTGCGCTGCGCGCCCCAACAGACAGCTGTTAAAGGAGATGATAAGATTACCCGCTTCTAATCTGGACAGACTGGACCTCACACAATAGAACAGCAACCACACACTAACCTGCAGAGGTTAATGCAGACCCATCGCAATTTACACGTTCAGATTTCACAAATAAAACTTTTATTTTTCAATAATCCATTTTTAACACTCATACTATTTTATACATATTTAATTCGTAAAAAATATTTAATGTAAACGAGATCTGTTTGAACTGCTGCAGAGCCATGAGGTGACCCTAATAAAATAAAACATAGCTTATTAAACGTTATTAACAACCCTGTGAAGCATTTCGCCCTGTTATGGGTTTTCAGTTCTGCTTCGATTGACGTTACACGACAATGTACTTTAGTCAATCGCCTCGGGTGATTCAGATCTGGCGGGAAAATACATAAATGGATGAAAATACATAAAAATGCGTGTAAACTATGTGAAAACTACACGCGTCGAAAGCGGGAATAACGCTCCCACAATAAAACAAACACATTTCCCTCTTCCCCTCCCCCATCATCTCCCTGCACAACTTTAGAGGTTGAGCATGAACTTATCTTGACTCGTATCATGACAGAAGCAGAAACACACCCTAAATCCTCAGGCCGTACCGAGTCGCCTTGTTTAAATACAATAAAAATATATAGATCGAAAACATAACGTTGTTGCGCTGTTTCTCCTGCCTGCCTGCCTGCCTGCGGTCCACAGCCCAAAAGGCGCTGTCTGTCAGAGAGAAACCCTAGATAGCGCCAATATTTTTCGCACAGCAAAAACACCAAAACAGGATCTGAAATGGCTGCAGTTCGGCAGGAATTTAAATTCGCAAATATAAATGTGTCGGATCTCTCTTGTTACAACGGCGCGATTACTCATTGATCAGCTGTTTACGTGTGAATGCATGAAAAGCAGAGAAAATAGGTCTCCGCTGTGTGGCCGCCATGCCTGTAGGTAACGATCATGATGACGTTCTTCTGATGCACAAATCACATGAAATTCAACCTCACGTTCACCTCGGACGTTCCGACACAAAAAACATACATTTAATCGAAATAAACATCCTCCTTACCTTTCTTTTGGGCATCTTGGTGGCGGGAGGCGGGTAGAAAATGTAGAAAAATGTGGAGCGTAAATAGCGTTTTCCCCAAGAGGGTATAGAGGACCTGTATAGGTTGCGCTGCGTAAAATGGCGAATGTATAATACAAGCGAATGTTTTAATAGTTTATACACTGAAATATAAGAACGAAACCGGTTCGAACCGGTTTTGTATTTCCGAGTCGGTCATTGGATGCAAATGTGTCACATGCTCGCAGGCGCCACCCATTTTATTAAAGAGGCAGTCCCGTGGAAATGGAAAATACTGATCGATGTCGCTAGGGGGCGCAGTCGCATTATTCCTTAGGGTTGTTCAAGTACAGTAATTCAAAATAATAAAATAGGCGCCAGATAGAGCTGTTTTTACTTTCAGTTAGTTCCACAGACGGTAAATAGTCACCAGTTCACTTACTGGTAAACGGGACTGTTGTGTATAAGTGTGGCAACATTGGCAAAACAGCCTCTATGTATGACTGTAATCTTGATATCAAGGTCTGTTGTTTTTATATTTTTTCTACGTTTTGTATTGTATAGTGTTATGTTCTCCTATGGACCTTCCTAAGTGTCTGGAATAAAATTGAATTGTCTATTTTTTTTTTACCAGCCTTTTAGACTGACTGATTCTTGTAAATACTATGTGCTGTTTACATTCTAAAAACTAAACCCATTGTAACTAATCGGTTTTGCAAATTTACACTCAATAAAAGATACAACTAGTAGATCAACATATCAAACCAAAGCCTATTCCCTGTTTTAAAATGTTTATTTACTTTACTGTAATGTACATTGATGCCTGAATGGTGTGGGTCTGCTCTCAAACCTGTAGGGTTGAAACCTTTCTGGTTTCGCCTCAGGTTTGGCATCAACTATTGTGCTAATTTGGTTTCCCATGGGCAGTGGTTCTCAATCCAGGTCTCCACTGTTTTGGTATGGGGACCACCAGGTTTTAGTATGGGGACCAACCAGGGGTCATTGAGGGGGTTCCAGATGTTCCCCAGCAACTTCACCACTATTTCATTTATAATTAGAGAACTATAATTAACTAACCCGGACAAAGCAAGTTGAGCATCCCTGATGTTGAGGAATAACTATTTTGACCAGGTTTACCGTCATCTCTCTACCTACAGTCGTAGAATTCTGGACAAAATAGTATCTAACAATAAAAAATATGCTCAGATTTGGGTCAGACAGACTGAGTTACATCAAATGAGGGCCTGTGGCACTAATATGGACTTCCTTAGCGGTCCTCGATATAGATAAGGTTGAGAATCCTGCTAGAAGCATGACTGATGACGCGTTGCAAAATATTGTTTACAAGTTAGTAGCCTATGTAAATAAGTCCATTTGGCCAGAAGGTGGTGAGAACTGGCATAACTGAGGACAGCCATAAAAAAAATTGAAATAACTTTGAACATGTGGCAAAAGTACTAAGAAGCGAATCATACATCTTTTAATAACATTGACATACAACTAATCACAACTTTATTCGGACTAAGAAAGCTGGTCAAGATATAGTTTTTCTTTTTTATGTCATCCACATTAGACTCAACACATGACACTGAGATTGTTTTCTTTGGGCCACGACAAGAATGCAAAAATACTGGTTCATATTTCTCTGGCTAACTGCTTTGGAAAACATCCAAAAGACAGCTGGGCCATTGGCTCACAGAACTTTATCTTTCCAATCAATGGCATGCATTTGACACAAAATTTACACAACTTACTAATCATTAAAGTCGAAGTGAACCCGTTCGTCACGTGCGTCAGAGTCCGTTTCAGACTGAAAACATAATTTGTCTGAGATGACAGGTTGAGAGGCGGGTCATAGTATCATGTCGATGATTTTATTTGACAATTCTGGGGACTGGATTGGGCTTTGGCCAATCCTGGCGTGTTCCGCCTCCAAATCGAGTGGGATTCAGCGTGTTGTGGCGCTCCCCTTGGGAAGAGCCTGCTGACGCGAGGTTAGTGGCTGAGTGGAGCTCAGCGAGCCACAGGCAGCCAGCTGCCGGAGCGGAGAGTGCAGCCCGTCGGCCTGGAATCTCCGAGGTGCGACCCCTGACAACCACGCTCTCGGAGGTGCGCGCCATTATCGTTATTGCAGTAAATAATATTCCTGGAATGCAAGTTTTAACGAGCCAGTTACATTTATTTGCATTCTTAGACATTATTATTTGATTTAGTTTGCATAATTGGTCAAGTTAGTAGTTAGTTTATGGGCTAGAAATTCTGCCAGATGACAGGCACTAGGCGCCATTTTCCCCTTCATTTTTGAAGAGAAAATGATCCTGAAATGAAGATTTGATTGACAGCTGCCATGTCGTGACATGATTGGTTGAAATGGGTTAGAAATTTGATAGTACTAGGTGATGTCAGCAAACTGTAGATTACTGTTATGAATGAAATCTTGAAAAATGAACTTTTGATGTTAAAAAGTGTGAACAACGAAATAAATTAGATTTTTGTGATTTTTTTTGCATACATTATTAAATAGGTGCACTGCATACGCAGGTATTTGAACTAAAAGAAAAGAAAAGTCATTTTTGGGTTCAGCTCGACTTTAAGCTACATCTTGACCAGACATTTCCGTTCATTAGATTTTTCTTGTTTTAAATCAATAAACATAAATATCCCCATTCTACTAGTACAGCCCCATAGGGGTAAAATTACCCTCTGGTCTTTGTATAAATCAGTAATACAAAAAGAAACTGTTTCCAGTTCTTAATCTTCTCTTTTCCATAGAAGCCCTTCTCGGAAGAGGAAAGCAGAGGGGTTTGTCCCCACTTTAACATGAGGGTCTTGTTCTCTGGAGAACTTCTCCCTACTAGGCCAGGATGGCTTGGCTGGACAAGTCAGTGATGAAAGAGTCTCTCTTGTGCTTAAGTGCGTCTAGGAAGTGGTGAACTCGCTCCTCGCGGCGGGCGGTGTAGTGCTGCAGCGTCTCCTGTCTCCTCTGGGCGTCGGGCGGTTTTCCGTTGCCCTCGCGGTGCTCCAGGAGCTCTGCTACACAGACGCGGTCCTGCTCCAGCTGCTGCAGGCCCTCTTCCTCCAGGTGGAGGTCTCTGGCTTTCTGAAACGTCACACAGATCAGATACAGATCAGATACACAAGTCAGGATCACTTTACTAATCAAGTCAAAAAAACGCTGCGGTAATTTGTGTTGGTGACACTGGGGCACGGTGGCGCAGTCGGTAGCGCTGTCGCCTCACAGCTAGAAGGTCCTGAGTTCGATTCCCGCTTGGGACGCTGTGGGCGCTGTGGTTGTGTTCCCCCCCATATCTTCAGTGCCTACTGCCCAGGTGGGCTATCTCGTCGAAAGGGCCTTTCTGTCTGTGTGGAGTTTGCATGTTCTCCCCGTGCTCCCCCAGGGGGGTTCCTCTGTACATCACCCCCCACTAAAAACATGCAGAAGATCAGATCGTCATCGTCATCCGACCAGTGACGACAACACCCGAAGTTGGTCAACAGGCGCTGTATGAGAAAGTGACCACTGCTCCTGGCCTGCCCCCCGGAGGAAAGGACATGCCTGGATGGGTTAAATGCAGAGGACACTTTTCACCGGCCACCGTCAGCATGAGTGTGTGTTGTGGCCGCATGCATGTGTTCGTGTGTTCGTCTGACAATAAAAGACGGGCTTGTCCGTCTACTAACTGTCTAATGGATGTTGACATCTTCAAGAGTCACAGCACATACTGACTTCAACATGTTAGGCCCCAGACACACAGGGGCAAAGGAACACCACAAAGACTACAGCCGACGGTCAAATAGCACGTACGTTCTGCGCCTGCGTGAGACCATGGACTGTGAAACCAGATACACGAAACAAAGCGGCGTTCGCCTACAATTTTCACACCACTCTCGCTCACGACTTCGATGGTTTTGTAATAGAGCTACTTCTAAATCAAGCATAATGTCTAATAAAAGTTGCAAATGGCACCGGCGTTTTCAGCCATCGGTCTTTTGCTTGTGGAAGAAGAGGCGGAGGTGAAAAATACGGCGAAACCGCACAAATTGGGTGATGTCATACAGCGACCGAGCTGGGCACCCAGAGTCAGTCTGACTAATAAGACTCTGGGACAGGGTTTCTGGTGTGGGACGTCCCACAGCGACGCCGGCAGGATCCTACTTCATAGTACGCGTGAGCACCGCCCCCGCGGTGACGGAGAGACATTACGCTACGTTCACACAGGGCATCTACGCCTTGCCTTGCCTCAACCTACGCCTACATACCTTGAGCTGGGCGTGAACCTATCACACGCTTTTGCGATCACACTGCACGCCTCCACGCTGAACCTGAGCCCAGTCACAAGCGCCTCTCCTCTCTCCCGAGTGTTTTTTTTTGTCACGTGTGGTCCCGAATTATCATGGGTAGGTGAAATAAATCTGATATATTTAATGTGCTATTGATGCTGGATATGTATAACCAGGTCTCCTTCTTGGGTCACTATTGTCATAGTCATAACTTTTCATTGTCCATCTTGCTTCTTCGGTCGCTATTCTCTCTCCTGAAGATTTGTTTACCGACGGGGAGAAAGCCCTACGTGATAGCCACCCGTCAATCACTCTCTCCCTCTCTCTCTCTCTGCTCAACACTGTTGTAGTAACACCATTTTATTTTGAAATTCAGTTGACTTTGCCATTTCCCACGGATATTGTCGCGTTTTTCCTTCATGGCTTGACAGAAGAAGTCTGCCTTCACGCGCCTAGTCGGCTTGAAAATAGAACTCGCGCCTAAACGATAAAATCGGCGCAGCTCAGGCGAGGCGTGGGTACACGCAGGGTTCACGTTGAGGCGCCCGGTGTACACAGCCTCATTGACTAAAAAGGACGCCTATTTAAAAGCGTGGGTAAAGGCAAGGCGTAGGCAAGGCTTGGGTGCCCGGTGTGAACATAGCCTTAGGCTTGACTAATTCATGCTTGATCAAATGTCACAACTCCGGCTGAGGTAACAAATACAGGTCACACTTGAAAATAAATACAGGTCACACTTGAAAATGAGACCTCGGTCTCAACGTGTTTTTACCTGTTTAAATAAAGGCTAAATAAATAAATAAAAGAATACACCTGACTGCCTTTATATGAGGTACAGAGGTAGATTAAAGTGAATCCCAGATGTGACCGTGGGAAAGTAATGTAAGCAGCCTACAACCTGTTTCCACAGGGTTGTTTCTCCTCCTCCTGTAGAGCAGGAGAGCTGCAGGCCCACATGGAGTAATAAGGCTTTGCTTCTTGGTGTGCAGGGGCCAACTGCCACAAATCTGCAGTAATTGTTCACTTTGCGTCCTGTCTGAAGTACCAAGTGTTGCTACAAGTAGAATTGGCAGAGTGGCTGCTGAACTACAACAGCATGTGTGCACAGCTAAAGGCGCTGACAAGGTTCTGCGCAGCCTCGACTTGGAGCCTTGTGGCGACAGCGAGACTGTGCATACTCGAACATTAACTCAGCCCGTTGGATGCGGTACATGTTCAAAACGTTATCGTGTCGTTTACCAAGAACTTGCAATCATGTCGGTGGGGGAACATTTTATTGTCCCTCCATTTCAAATCTCATTCCGGTGAGCCTGCAGAAGGCTTTGCTAGATGAGGGACAAGCACTGTTAAATGAGGAAATGGCATTTCCTCATTCCTCACAACAAGGAGTTGACGCCGCGGAGTGACATTTTCGAGGAGCTGCACGCCCCCTACGCCGAGCTGCGCCGATAGGACGCCCAGCTGCGGCGACCCCCTCGGCGCAGTCAGCGCCGGCGATTTCGCTCGAGCATAATTTGCGCTTAAAGTGTCGGGCAGATGTGCTGCGGCAGTGCAGGAATGGTCCTGCTGCACAGGGGGAAACATTAGTGACAATGAGTGACGGTGCTAATGTACAGTAAAAATTATTTTAACGCATGATGCGTACAGGATGAGGACTGCCGCCATTTCCAGTTACCTATTTATAGAGATTAGTCGAAATATAAAACCTACAAAAAGTATTGATCGATCAACTCCAACTCCATTCTCGCATCAATCGGACTGTAAACTTTGACACCCCAAACACACCAGAAGCGTATGCGAGGCTGAAGCAACGCCGCGCGGAGGCATTTTCATTTCAAAGTCCTTGTTAGCAGGGAAACTGACGGCAGCGGCCGCGCTGCCTCACCTCACGCCACCTGCAGCGATAGTTTCAGTGTCTGATCTATTTTTGACGCGTGACGTGCAGCCAGGCATGAAGTCAATACAAGTTGTGACCGGTGCGGGGGGCAAAACAAAGCGAGGGGCGGAGCAAAACAGAGCACGCGTCTGGTGTGAATGGCAAGGCTTCCTGCTTGACGCTTCTGCTTCGGAGATGCTTCTGGTGTGTCCCGGCCGGAAACAATGGCGTGCCTTACGGAAGCTCGACACTGGAAACACAGCCGTCGGTCCCAGAGTCTTATTAGTCGTTTTTCGCGTTTGTCGCGTTTTTGGAGCTGCCAGCGTCTTTCTGCAATTCATTCTCTATGTAAGGACGCGCTAGACATGCTCCTCTTTTAATGAACGCACCTGGCGTTTAGCGCTGGTGGCGTCTGTTGTTTTTGGAGGAGTGTTGTGGGCGTTTTTAAGCTGAAAAAAGTTGAACATTGAGGAAAAGCGCCCTGATCGTCTTTTTCACTCTAAACCCTACCTTTTCTCCTCCCGAGGGATTTTCAACCTCCGCTGCTGCCAGAATTAGCAATAATCTGGCTTTCATGTTGACAGTGAACAACATCAAACAGACAAAACCAGCTGGCTACCGTCCGTGTGGTCGTTGTGTTCTGATCCGTACTGCACGCGACTGCAGGGGAAAACAAACGGAGCGCAAAAAAAACGCTCCATGCGCTGTGTTTTGTGCACAATGGAAGCGCTCTCAACATGATTTTCATAGCGTTCTGACTGAAAAAAACGCTTTTGGTGTGAACGCCGCCTAAGACTCTGGTTTCTCAGATTGTACAGTGACAGGCTCAAGGGACTCCCCCGAGGCCACGTCACTGAAAACGTGTGTATTGGAATGATCAGATGAGATGAAGTTGAAAAATGGCCTGATTCACTTTGCTGACCAGCAGGCAGTGATTTCTCTCACTGACGGCGATTCGACATGTCGAACTGGACGAAAAAGCCGCTGACAACGACGAGGGCGACTAGGGATGTTACGATAACCAGTTTGAATGATAACCGTGATAAAATTCCTTACGATAACCGTACCGTTTCAAATTAACATTATCATTAAAACCGTGGTACCGTGATTACCGTGTTACCGTGATTACAGTGCGTTGAAAAACATGATAAATACTGTCCATCATCAACCAAAGTTGGCAACAGTTTCCAAGATGCAGATGCGCAGCCTTGGAGAAATGATGTCAGTGAGTGTATCAATCCTTTTTGGATTTGAGTTTTCAATATAAAACGTTGTAAAATGATTTCACTGAGTCTCTAAGTACTTTTTGAAAATGTTCAGCAATTTTTTACTAATACCGTGATAATACGATAACTGTGATAATTTTGTTCACGATAATCGTGATGTGAAATGTTCATACGTTCAAATCGCCTTGGTGTGTCAGGGCTTTTATACAGCGTGAGACAGAAGGCTACATGACTGTTTCAATATGTACGATTCCCCAAGATATGTTGCTCGTTCTTCTTCAAATATATTTGTTAGTTGTTGCAAATATAAGAATCTGCATTGGTCTGATAATATTCTCTTTCAATGCAGATTCACAAACTAATGGAAATGCAGGCTTACTTGAATGGATCTGTAATTGAACTGATACTGGAGAATGGCATCACACAGGTTCCAGAAGGAGTACTCTGGCCACAGGACAGACTGGAACACTAGACATGAGTGGGAGCTCTGCAGGACAGAAGAGAACATCTAATCAATATCTCAACATCTCAGGACTTACTGGTCAAATGTTTGAGAATTTGACAGATCATATACAGTAGACTGCGGTCCATCCGGTTAATATGTCATAGACCTTGTATTTTGTCCCACTGTTCCAAGTGTTTATCTCAAGTTATTTTTGTTTTCATATTCAGATTGAGATGATTGTGAGTCAAGCCTAGTGAGCTTCTGGGGTGCTCCGAAACATTTAAAAGGTCCATTTCTGTGACCTCATCATTGAAAATAAATTGAAATCTATTGGAATTTCCGAGTGCTAATGATCAAATTACTTGACTTGAAAATTCAGTTCAGGCTTTCGGCAGGAGTTTGGTACAGCAGCTGATTCAGGTTCAACTGGCAGGAATACATTGTTGACTGAAAGCCTGGTTTAAAAATCATATTTTATCATCAATAGTTTGAGCAACATAAGTTGTTTGAGGTGTACTAGTGTAGTTGCTATGGGTACACATAGCATGTATGTTGCTATGGGTACACATAAGCATGTATGTTGCTATGGGTACACATAAGCATGTATGTTGCTATGGGTACACATAGCATGTATGTTGCTATGGGTACACATAAGCATGTATGTTGCTATGGGTACACATAGCATGTATGTTGCTATGGGTACACATAGCATGTATGTTGCTATGGGTACACATAGCATGTATGTTGGTATGGGTACACATAGCATGTATGTTGCTATGGGTACACATAGCATGTATGTTGGTATGGGTACACATAGCATGTATGTTGCTATGTGTACACATAGCATGTATGTTGCTATGGGTACACATAGCATGTATGTTGCTATGGGTACACATAGCATGTATGTTGCTATGGGTACACATAGCATGCATGTTGCTATGGGTACACATAGCATGTATATTGCTATGGGTACACATAGCATGTATGTTGCTATGGGTACACATAGCATGTATGTTGCTATGGGTACACATAGCATGTATGTTGCTATGGGTACAGCTACACTGTTGCAAAGGTATGGGTATCAACATGTCTTCTTGTAGGAAATATCAATCATTTTAACACTGACATTTTAAAGCAATGCTACATTATAGACCAGGGCCCAGTTGCACAAAACACCTTAGGTTAAAATTTCCCTTAGAGTCCGAGTTAAGGTGTCCATAAAATAGAATCGGCTGCACAAAACACCCTTAAAACTTGTGATTTTTTTTTCTTTAAAATGCGTAACCTTATGGAGAAGATTTAAGAGTGTTTTGTGCAGCCGATTCAATTTTATGGACACCTTAACTCTGACTCTAAGGGAAATCTTAACCTAAGGTGCTTTGTCCAACTGGGCCCTGATGTTAAACCCTCCTTATCCTCATTTAAAGGATAATTTAATAATCATTTTTTTTTAGTACTCACCTAGATAGCAAATGTTGGAAAATGTTGTAATACTGTATGGATTTGCTACAACAGATCCTATTCCTGTCTCCATGATGTTAAATGTTGGTAGTCTACCTGAATGTAACAGTATTAATAATCTTGAGCAGAGTAGGAAATTAGACTGGATGAGCCTTACTGGTGATGACCTTAGACATTACAGGTCTCTGACTGATTATATCCTTAGTAACATTGATCTACCAATTGAGGCTGTAATATGTAGTAACATTAACTGTAAGAACCAAACACATAATAAGGATCTGTGTACCATGTATGAAACCACTGTGAAGTGTCTAGTGAATGACAGTAAGTCATTCTGTCAAAAAAGGGTTAAACATAATATAAGTCCTGGGTGGAATGAATAATGTGCGTGAATTACATGCGGAAGCTAAAGAAGCCTTCAATAACTGGCAGACATCAGGAAAGGCTAGGCATGGCCCCGAGTGCGAAAGGAAGAAACTAGCGAATGCTAGGTTTAAGTATGCCGTACGATTTATAAAAAGAAATGAGGATGCAATGAGGTCTAATTCAATGGCCAAAAAAGCTTCAGCAGAATAACTCGTATGAATTCTGGAAAGAAGTTAAAGTTATTAATAACAGTAAGATGCCTTTACCATCTAGCATCTCTGGGATATCTGGATCTGAGAATGTTGCTGAGTTATGGAGGAAACATTACTGTGATGTTTTTAATTGTGTTAGTGGTGATGCATTTTTTTGTTGGAGATGTTCCTCACCATGATGGTGTGGTTATTAGACCAGATGAGGTAGGTTATGCTGTAGAGAAATGATCACTGAACAAAGCATGTGGCCCTGATCAAATAGCAGCAGAGCATCTAAAAGATGCTAGCAGCAGAGTCTCAGTGTTGATTGCTTTATGTTTTACTGGATTTTTAATGCATGGAGTATTGCCAGACAGTGCTTGCTGTAGTCTTGGTACCTGTTGTCAAAGACAAAACTGGTAAGATATCTAGCATAGAAAACTATAGACCAGGGGTGCCCAAATTCTTTCCCATGAAGGGCCAAAACTCAATCTGGGTGGAGGGCCGAGGGCCAAAAATAAACGTTGTGGAATCACATTAATATGTATTGTGTTTTATAGCAAATTAACATTCTAAATCTAAAATAACATTTCAATATAATAATCTACTTTTTATCTGTTTGGTAATTGTAATAATTTGCAATTGGTTATATATTTAAAAAAACATCTGCATTTGTGGGGAGCTTAAACATTTAATCAGTAAACACCCAGTTAAAAACAGTTGTATTTTCCACCTTTGTAATCAAGAGAGAAATTTGACTTAATTCACAACTTGAAAAATCCTCAAGGTACTTTGAACATCAGCTTTATTTTCCATCTCGGGGGTTTCCTTCATATAGGAACCCCCTTCACCAAAACATGCAATATCCTGGTTGCTGATGTGGTTCCTCCTCTGGGGCCGGTTGCACCAACTGGTCTTAACTATGCCTGGTCGTAACTCCTACGTCGGTCTTAGTTAAGACCAGTCTGCCTGTTGCACCAACACGGCTTACGTCTGGTCTTAACTATGCTGGTCGTAGCAATGCGCGTCCATGTGAATTGCCAGGGAATGCACCCTGATTGGATGATGTTGCAAAAAATGTGCCTCGCGACCTGATTGGAGCACTGTGCCACTACGCTCTCTCAGCCACTACTGTAAAACACCCTCCCTCCTCCCACCCTCCCTCGCTCCGGGGGAAAAATGGCGGCGATTGAGCCAGAAAGACAGTCTGAATGAAATTGAATGTAACGTTCCCAATTCTATGTATTACATTCTAAAAAATTAACGGCAACATTTTGGAAGGCTAAGCCACACAACTAGCTCGTTGTAATCTAACATCATGCTTCAAAAGATGGAGAACTGGCTGTGTTACGACGATGAGGGTAAGGACTCAAAACGGTCTCCGCTGATAAGACACGGAGATCTCTGTTACAGGCAGGCTCTACGCCTCCTCCTGACCAGGCGTAGGAGTTACGCCTGGGCGTAGTGAAAAGAAGGCTTAAGCCGTCTTGGTGCAACCGGCGTAGCTGTTAGGTCGTAAAGTTACGACCAACTTAGCTTAAGACCAGTGTAAGACCAGTTGGTGCAACCGGCCCCTGGCCTTTAAGGGCGCCTGTTCGGAGGGAGGGGAACTGGTTGGAATAGCGTGAACCTCCCACGTGCTATGTCCTACCGGTTAAGCTTCCTCTGTCAGGTGAAAAGAAGCGGCTGGCTAACTGCCCATGTCTTGGAGGAAGCATGGAGCCAGTTTCGGCTCTCCCCAGATCGGCAGAGGGTGGAGCAGCAACCAGGACAAATAAATTAAAATTAGCACTAATGGGGGATAAAAAATCGGGGGGTCCAAGATGGACAAGTGCAAGCCATATGTTTGTAAGCAGTAATGTGCCCACTTTCCATGCTGTTCTGAGAACGTTTATTTACAGTTTTATGTGTCGACTAATTTAACTGCCTAATTAACAGTTAACTGGCTAATTTAACTGGCTTAACTTAGCCAGTCAAAGAATTATGGCCCTAGCGGGGCCTGCACAAGGTGACACAAAATTTACGTCACACTTCTGGAAGCACTGGAATAGCTGCCTGCATGTGTTTTAAACCTATTTGTTGTGTTGTTTTTTATTGTACTGTCTGTGCTTTTGTACGTATTTTATATGCACCTGAGTCTGGAATAAAGTTTATACTATAGCCTTGTTTACAGCACGTCAAACAACTACCAATGTAACCCAGTCGGGCAATTGCGCACCGTCATTCCACGTTCGCTAAAACTGCTTGTTTTACCGCTGGGATATATAGATAGATAGATAGATAAGTTTTATTTCTGTGTCATGCACCATATTCATGGTGCCCAGCCCATCTGGGCTTACAAGACACAAATCATTCAAGTTCAACAATACAAACAAATCAACAAACAAGCTACAAAAAGCTCAAACATAAACAAGACAAGACAGAGTTGTATATATATTCAGATGAACAACTTCTCCATTCTGAGTTTCCAAGCTCCCCCAATAAACCTGGCCAAACTGAAGACTTCATCTCTGAATAGCCATTCCAACTTAGCATCATCTCCTGACCAAAATAGTTCAGGTTTCTTATTTTGCATGAACTGAAATAGAGACAATCTTGGTTCCTCATATAGCGTAGGTATAGCTGGGAGACTCAAACTGTCATCATAGTGTCTGGCAACATGGAAACGACTCTATACATATACATGAATATTACTCTCAGGGGGGTTTACTGTCAGACAGAGAAAATGGGCGTGGACAGGCAGGAGGAGAGAGAGAGAGAGAGAGAGAGAGAGAGAGAGAGAGAGACAGAGAGAGAGAGAGACAGAGAGAGAGAGAGACAGAGAGAGGAGAATTGTCTCCAGCACAGCGCTGTTGATGAGAGAGTGAGCTTCTGCCACTGCCTGCTCCTCTCTCTCTCTCTCTCTCCTCGCCTTTTCTCTGTCTGACAGTAAACCCCGGAGAATAATATTCATGTATAGAGTGGTTTCCATGTAGCCAGACACTATAATGACAGTTTGAGTCTCCCTTCGGCAAAACAAGCAGTTTTAGCGAACGTGGAATGATGGTGCGCAAATGCCCGACTGGGTTACAACTGGTAGTTGTTTGACGATATTGCTCTTCTGTAAACACGGCTATCTCGGTGTGAGTACGTCACGATGAGTCCCTTAGACCAGCGGTTCGCAAATGGGGGTCCGTAGCACTTTGCCTGAGTTGCGAAAAGTTTTCAGGAAAATAAAAATATAACGCTTTTTTTTGTTGCAAAAGCTTCATAGTTCAACGAAAAACTTGTACGCTTTGAATCTAAAATGGTTCATGGATTACATTCTAATCTAACAAACCTATCAATTTAAAAGTCAAGCACGTTACCGTGGAAACAATTAAGCTTAGCCCAAAATCACAAATCAGAATGAGGGGGTCCCCGCTATATTTTCTATCTTGTAAGGAGTCCTTGGCTGAAAAACATTTGAGAACCTCTGTATTAGACACATACAGTACAGTGTGGAAAATAGGGTCCAGGTTGGAAAAAACAAAATGGTCCTTTAAGGATGTGATCAGGGAGACACAAAAGCAGGAAAAATAGACATACCCAGCTTTCATTTCAGAAAGACCTGAAATGAGTCCAGAAGACCTGAAATCCTAAAATCTCATGTCCACTGAGCTCACCATTATTTTTCCTATGCGGACAATTTAGGCTATATGAGGTTAGTCCCAACCATTAGTCCCAACCGAACCATACCTGCCAGAGGAGGAAGTCCCAACCATACCTGCCAGAGGAGGAAGTCGCTGAGGCGCACCTCTCCAGAGGTGCGGATGAGCAGGTCAGGGTTGGGAGAGTTATTGCTGTACAGACACTCACTGAGCAGCGCCTCTGACACATCACTGAGCAGCACACAAACACAAGCTGACAGTTAGAGCAAGTGGATCCAACATTTTCTTTGATTACATTACGTCATTTGGCAGACGCTTTTATCCAAAGCGACTTACAATAACACATTCTTGTCAACAATAGAGCAATTAACTATGCAACACAGTCTATGACAACTACAACTTCTGAAGGAATAGTGGTACAAGTTAAGGTTAGTGTTTTTTTTTTGTTTTTTTTTAAGAGAGAGAAGTTAGTTCAAGAAGGGCCCAGATGGAGCCCGAAAGATCAGCAGTGATTCAGCCGTCCTGACTGAAGGTGGAAGCTCATTCCACCATTGAGGTGCCAGGGACGAGAAGAGTCGCGAACGGGATGAGCGACTTTTGAGCCCCCGTAGCGAAGGAGGGGCGAGGCGTCCTGCACTGGTGGAGGAGCGGAGGGAACGGTGAGAGATTTGGAACCTGACCATAGATTGTAAGTACAGAGGAGCTGTCTGGTGTACTGCCCTGTAGGCCAGAACCAGTGTCTTGAATTGAATGCGTGCCGAGATGGGAAGCCAGTGAAGGTCCCAGAGGAGGGGAGTCACATGAGAGAATTTGAGTTGGTTGAATACCAGACGGGCTGCAGCGTTTATTCATGTCACATTATGCGTCACTGGGATATAGTGACGGGCTAAACTCCATCTGATCCTCACCTTGATTTGATCAGGCCCTGCTCCACTCCCCAGGCTAAACTCCATCTGATCCTCACCTTGATTTGATCAGGCCCTGCTCCACTCCCCAGGCTAAACTCCATCTGATCCTCACCTTGATTTGATCAGGCCCTGCTCCACTCCCCAGGCTAAACTCCATCTGATCCTCACCTTGATTTGATCAGGCCCTGCTCCACTCCCCAGGCTAAACTCCATCTGATCCTCACCTTGATTTGATCAGGCCCTGCTCCACTCCCCAGGCTAAACTCCATCTGATCCTCACCTTGATTTGATCAGGCCCTGCTCCACTCCCCAGGCTAAACTCCATCTGATCCTCACCTTGATTTGATCAGGCCCTGCTCCACTCCCCAGGCTAAACTCCATCTGATCCTCACCTTGATTTGATCAGGCCCTGCTCCACTCCCCAGGCTAAACTCCATCTGATCCTCACCTTGATTTGATCAGGCCCTGCTCCACTCCCCAGGCTAAACTCCATCTGATCCTCACCTTGATTTGATCAGGCCCTGCTCCACTCCCCAGGCTAAACTCCATCTGATCCTCACCTTGATTTGATCAGGCCCTGCTCCACTCCCCAGGCTAAACTCCATCTGATCCTCACCTTGATTTGATCAGGCCCTGCTCCACTCCCCAGGCTAAACTCCATCTGATCCTCACCTTGATTTGATCAGGCCCTGCTCCACTCCCCAGGCTAAACTCCATCTGATCCTCACCTTGATTTGATCAGGCCCTGCTCCACTCCCCAGGCTAAACTCCATCTGATCCTCACCTTGATTTGATCAGGCCCTGCTCCACTCCCCAGGCCATTTCCCGCACTGCGTTGGTGATTTCATGTCTTGAGGTGTAGGCGAAGCACACATTCAGGAAACATCTGCAGCACGAGAATAGGACAGAATATTTACTCATTTGTATTTGTAGTATTTGTGTGCTCGAGTACTTGTTCATAATGTTACTATTGTGGCATATTCACTGCACATAGGTGCACATGTCGTGTGCATACTTTAGACGTGCTTAAACATTTTAAATTTGGCGTATTTGACATACAGGTGCAAATAGCATATTCCTTATTAAACATACAATTAAACATTAGACATACAGTACGTACTTTCTCCTCACCAAAAGCCAGGCAGTGCTTTTTCCATGCAAAAAACAGTGTATGTGAAGAGCCCAAACCCCCCCCCCCCGCCTCAAGTACCCGGTTACTCATTTATAATAGAAGGAGATTACTTGAATATTGAAATTACTTAAAATGCCGATCCCTAGTTATTGTAGATGTTATGTGTATTGTGTGTTATTGTAGATGTTATGTGTATTGTGTGTTATTGTAGATGTTATGTGTATTGTGTACATTTGTCAGATGGGGAACATGTCGTAGGGTGGTGAAGGTGGTTGAGGCGGCGTTCACACAGGACGTGTGTGAACGCTTTGGAAATCATGTCGAGAGCGCTTCCATTGCCCACAAAACACAGCGCGCGGAGCGTTTTGTGTGTGCTTTGTTTTGTTTCCCCCTGCAGTCGCGTGCAGTACAGTTTAGGACACAACGACCACACGGACGGTAGCCAGCTGGTTTCGTCTGTTTGATGGTGTTACTGATTTGATTTGATTTGATTGATTTATTTTGACGGGACAATGCAAAATTAATGAACACAATAACCATGGAACAGATAAAAACATCTGGAACATAATAAAAGTGTAAAAATCGCCGGATTTAGCACAAGGCTATTTTCCATCCGTTGTCCCCAAAACATAAAACACAAAAACATAAAAACAGAATATATAAAACAACAAACACAGGCATCAGAGTGCTTTACACCCGTAAGACAAGTATACATGTGCAAAACAGCAAAACACAAGCAGCAGTACTACACTCAAAAAACACAACAGTATACATTAAAAGGAAGAGAATAAAAAAATAAAGAAATAAAAATAAGTTCAGAAATTGACCTTGTTACCAGTGGCCACAGGACTGGTGGCTTTTCAGCCATTTATTCAGTGAACCCTTAAAAGTGGCAAGTGAGGGACTTTCCCTTATGGGGACTGGCAGACTGTTCCACGTTTAGCTGCCTTTAACTGAGAGGACGTTCTGACCAAACGTGGTCAGTCTGCGCTGGACCTTACAGTCACCTCTAGTTTCAGACCTGGTGCCAAGTCCACTAGTTCTGTTTCTGTGAATGAATTCATTGAAGGGCGGGGGAGCTAATCCATGAAGGCATTTGTAGAAGAAACATGCACTCTTAAAGACCTTGATATTCTCAAAGGTCAAAAAGCGGTGTTGTTCCAGAATGTTACAGTGGTGGTATGACAATGGTTTTCTAGCAAATACCTTGATGGCTCTATGGTAAAGTTGTTCAATGGGTTTTATGACAGTGGCACCTGCGAACGACCAGTTTGTGAAACAGTATTCAATGTGGGAGAATATCATGCAGTGAAGATACGATTTTGCTGCATCAGTGGTTAGGAAAGGTCGAATTTGTCTAAAATTAACTAGATTGAAATTAATTGTTCGTTTAACCTTTTTGGTGTGTTTCTTGAAGGATAGGTTCGAGTCCAAGATGACCCCGAGGTACTTGAACTGGGAGGCTAGTTCCAGTTCCTCCCCCCCCCCAGAAACACATTGGACCGGGTGATGCCAACTGGTCGTTTGCTGAACATCATACATACCGTTTTATTTGTGTTTAGCAGCAGGTACGTATCTTGCAACCACTGTTGGACCTTGCTTAGCACATTTGTAAGGTTACAAGAGAACATGAAAGCCAGATTATTGCCAATTCTGGGAGCAGCGGAGGTTGAGGATCCCTGAGGAGAAGAGGGAGGAGGAGTGAAAAGAAGAGCAGCGCGCTTTTCCTCCAAATGTTCAACTTTTTTCAGCTTAAAACGCCCAGAGCGCTCCGCCAACAAAACTAGTCGCCACCAACGCTTAAACGCCACCAGGTGCACTCCTTGAAAGAGGAGCGTGCTTAGCGTGTCCTTACATAGAGAATGAATTGCAGAAAGATGCTGGCAGCTCAAATAACCGCATTCGGTGTGAACGACACCTGAGTCACAGAAGCACAAATGAATAAAAAGCATACTTGTTGTGAGCTCTGGTCATCATCACAGATTTGGCGATGAGCTGCTGAAGGTCCAGTGGCAGCCTGGTCAAGTCACCCAGCACACGGATACACACGCCGTGCTTCTCCAGGTTGTCCCTAGGAGGAGAAAAACACCAAGAAGAAGAGGGAGAACGAGAAGATCACTGACAATTCAAACGGGTCAGCTGGAACATCACGTCTAAAGCTTTGTGTCCTAAATACACAGAACGTTGCCTAAACAAAGGAATTGTCTCAGAGAGGTCGGAGTACCTTGCTTAAAGGCCCTTCGTCAGTGTTGGTGGACACTGTAGGAAACGTCAAAGGCCCTCTCACAACTCAAAGAAATCCTCTTATTGCCAAGGAGTGGACCAGCAGCTTTTTGGCTATAAATCAGCTTCTTACTCTTGGCCACTCTGGCTTCAGTCCACATCTGACTAAATCAATGCAGCGGTTAGCATTACATCGTTTTGGATGTCAATAATGGTAATATGGAGCAAGCACGCCTACACCAGTCAAGTCTAGTCATGTTTATTTATATATTATATTTATATACCGTATATTATTTATATAGCCCTTCATCACAAGTATGTCTCAAAAGCCTTTACGACCAAAACACCTTAGCTGGCAGCAGCACTCAACGGATGACGGCCCGCGCTGGAATTGCAAAATAAATAAATAATAATAATAATAAAAAAATAATAATAATTCCGATCCGATCCGTGAATTAGTGCCAATATCGGCACCCGATACAGATATTGGATCGGATCGGCCCCATCCCTATTTTAAACACTAAAGCACTGAAGGCACGTTGGGCTTTCTCTACTCCACATCACAGACGATGAGACGATATGAGATTTCAATGCAGGGGGTTTTCAGGATTAGTTTGATTTGGATTCTAGTGTTGGTTGTAGCATTAATACACCAGCCAGGGTTCCCACACCTTAAACATCAAATTCAATTACTAAGGACTTTCCAGGGCCATTTCCCTCAAGTTCAAGGACCCAACACGGCCTAGTTTGAGACACGGATCAAGGTTCATTACTGTTACAACACTGAGCATTTTATAATGAGAACTAGCAGCTTTACAGAAGCTCATAGACAACAGCTCAATCAGGTTCATTATGTCTTCTTAAGGCGCTGACAGGGTTCTGCGCAGCCTCGACTTGGAGCCTTGCCGCCGCCGAGCGGCGACAGCGAGACTGTGCATACTCAAACGTAACTCGGCACGTTGGCTGCAGTACACGTCCAAAACACTAGGTGGCTTGTGGTACACTCATGTCCATATGACGTTATCGTGTCGTTTACCAAGAACTTGCAATCATGTCGGTGGGGGGACATTTTATTGTCCCTCCATTTCAAAACTCATTCCGGTGAGCCTGCAGAAGGCTTTGCTAGATGAGGGACAAGCACTGTTAAATGAGGAAATGGCATTTCCTCATTCCTCACAACAAGGAGTTGACGCAGCGGAGTCACACTTTCGAGGAGCTGCACGCCCCCCTACGCCGAGCTGCGCCGATAGGACGGCCAGCTGCGGCGACCCCCTCGGCGCAGTCAGCGCCGGCGATTTCGCGTGAGCATAATTTGCGCTTTAGTTCAAATGATTTTTTTTTCTTTTAAACAGACAAATGTGTAGTAGATGTTTTTTTACCTTGACGGTTTCGACTGACAACTGCAGTCTTCAACTATGTTTACTACTAGGTTTGAATGTGTGAACATTTCTCAACTGTGCTGTGCTACAGTGACGGCAGGCCAGACGCAGACAGCGGAACGTATCTATGTAAAAGCAATGAAAATAGCTTCAATTTCTATCCTTGCATAAAATATATAAATTCAAGCTCTTTCAATGAGCTATGTCTATTTTCATACACTTTCAAGGCCTTGGATCCCCCCCCCCTTCAAACTCACACACTTTCAAGGATATCAAGGACCCGTGGGAACCCTGAGCAGCCCTATGGAACCCTGAGCAGCCCTAAGGAACCCTGAGCAGCCTTATGGGCAGAACAACACTGTTTCTAACGCTCTTGTGTTGTACAGGGATGTCTGGTTGCTCTCCATGTTATTTGAAGGAAGCTGTGAATCACAGTGGAAAATGTGATTTGCATCCACAGGCAAACTGTGAGCTTCTTTAAATGTCTTAAAGAAACCTTGATACTCACCGTTCACTTAGCAGCCGGAGAAACTTCTCCTTGGCCAGCTCCATGAGCCCATCCACCTCCTCTTTGGCTCGCTTGAAGTTCTCGATGCTGAAGGCGTACACTGTGACCTCCTGGATGTTCAGGTGCAGGCACCAGCGTAGCGTCTGGTGGGGAGGTTTACAGATATTAGCCACACGAATCCATTTGGGCATAATGGCTATTAGCCTTCATAGTCCGCCTTCAGGAAGACAGCCTCACCTCTGCCAGCTTGTTGAAGCCCTGCATATGTCCTTCCTGCCGCTCTACGTTCTTCTTGCGGGCGTAGCGCCGGTTTCCGTCCATAATGAAGGCCACGTGCTTTGGCATCGGACCTGCCTGTGAGACACAGTGCCAGTCAAGGCGGAAATGGGCCCTACTGACTGTGACAAGTAATACGCAGCAATCCTGCTATGCAATAATACAGTATTACCTGCTTGCTTGAGTTAATATACACCACCAGTCAAAAGTTGGGACACATGCATTTTTCTTTATTTCTACTGGGTTTACACATTTTAGAATAGCCCGCCCTGCAGCTCGCACACGCCCGCAGCTCGCCCTCTGGTCCATGCAGCTTGCTTTCTCTCAGCAGTAGTCATTGCCCTTTTCTCAGGACCTCGAGTTGATGATCCAGAGGTATCTCCCACTGATGATGTCACAATGCCTATGACATCATCAGTGATGTCATAAGATGATTTTAGTCAATAATAATGATGTCACTGATGATGTCACAATGTCTATAGTCTCGCTAGCCAGCCTCTCTTCCTTTCTGTCAGAGAGTCTGGCGTCGCAGGTTTCCATTGTGGGATTGTGAAAAAAATGCTCTGTTTGGGTTAACCAATCAGCCTCGTCTTGGGCGGTGCTTAGCGTTAGTGCCCTTGGAAAATAGTTTTGGGGTGGAACTTGTGCCGAGCAGGCCTTCTTTATTGCACAATCCAAATTTTCTTCAAAACTTGCCATTTTCAGCGTGTAGCAACGAGTTAGCCTGTAGGTTTCTGCCGTTAGTTTTCTACGCTAGCTAGTTAGCGTTCGGCGGGACCATTACAGCGACACACATGGGAGCGGAAGCCGCTCTGATTGACATGGTCGGAGCCAATGAACAGAGCGTGACAGAGCTTGCAAGCGGATATCCTGCTGCCACCGAAACAGCTGCTCGAATGGGAGAGCAGCTTTAGAGCAGGGGCGGGCTGATCCCTGTTGCCTGTTTCCACAGCGCCAGACTCTCTGACAGAAAGGAAGAGAGGCTGGCTAGCGAGACTACAATGTCTATGACATCAACAGGGACACAAATTGAAACAGACAGCGAAACAGAGCCCCCTTGCTCCCTTTTATATGATGATAAGACATCAAAACGATGTAATAACACAAATTGAATTATGCGGGGACCCAAAAAGATCTTATATTTTAGAATCTTTAAAGTAGCCACCGTTTGCCTTGATGATCCAAAGGCAATGGCTTCGGAAAGAAATGAATGTAGGCATCAACTTTACTAACGTTATTTTTATGTGTCTAAGCCTTTAGATCAAAACGGCGTTATGATAATGAAAAAAATATTGCATTCATTCACCCAGTTGTGTCCAGACTTTAGACTGGTAGAGGTGGTTCCACTAGAACTCTGTTGCTAGGGAACAGTTTGAGCCTAACACATTTCCTGTCTGCTAATGTAGCAATCAATTGTTATGTAGCTAGGTAACGTAGCTCAGTGGTTCTACTACTAACGCTACTACTAGCAGCGAGGTGCATGGTTGTAGGTGCATGGTTGTAGGCTTACCTTCAGGACGTTGGCGGAGATCCTCTCAATCAGGTTTAATTCGCCCTCCCTTATCCACGACATCTTCAAGCTTTTATTAAAGCAGTCTGGAAAAATATGAATAGGTTTGAACCTCAAACGTTAGAAACCGAATTGTACTGAACAGAAACACGACCTGACTTCGAGGTGACTTCAACCGAAGCGAACAGCATACACATAGCTCAGTCACACATCTTAAAATACATTGCCTTTTCACTGTATCATGCAGTCATGTGGATTTCTCGGTAGCGTAGCAGGCTTACCATGTATGCAACAACACAATCACTGCTATGGATATGGAGCTAAACAAGCGCAAAGCCAGTCCTACATCGCCAGGCAAACACCTATACACGATGACAAGTGTGCCATTCATTCAAATGACTGATTTGGACACAACATCGCTATTATTTGATCGCAGTTCACAAACCTTCCAACTCACAGCTTTTACGATGACGTCCTCTTCCGCATTGGAGCAAGTGACGTAGGCTAACGATGACGACTTCCGGTGGTTCGGGTGAACAGATTACTATAGTTTTGCATTAACATGAAGGCATGCGCATTTGTTTTGTGTGCGTTTTCTTCGACAGCACAGCGACATGACGCTCGGCGGATCAGCTGCTTGGCTATCTCAAAACTAGGAATGTTATCAGTGATTTATTGCGAAATAAATAGGTGGGCAAATAATGACTTATGATAAGGCAAACCCACACAAAAATAGATTTTGAGATAAGCATTAACTTCTTAAAACTATTTTCTTTAAAGACCAAGTGACTCAACTATATTATATATTGTTCTATATTACACCTATCCAAATAAGAATGCGGCTACAATTAATTTCGACGGGTTTACATTTTGCAAACATACTATGCAGTTCCACGATTGTACCACTGGAGGGCGACACCAAGTTCAACAACAGTGCATGTGTGCATGTTTTAATGGCAAAGAAGAAGCTTCGGATTTTGGGGGGTGAGGGGCTGGCCTTTTTTGTTCCGCTGGAGAATCCTGCTTGAACGGAGAGCAGGAGAGCAGGAGCACAACAGAACAGACCGACCAGGAGAAATCACAACGCCGGCGGACAATCGGCTGAATCGGGGCCCCGGGGGAGATCGCTCCGCCCGGCCAAATACAAAGTGAATCAAGCTACCGTCCTCCAGCAGCTCCTGGGTCAGAAGGCAGACAGACAGCCAGCTATCGCCGTTAGCCTCAACTCCTCTGCGGGTCTGGGGGCTTCTTCTCTTTTCTCTGGGGCAGGGGGCAGGGGGCGGGGGTCCACCACACCGAGGAGAGGAGAAGACGACACGCCGAGAGGAGAGGAGAGGAGGGGGCTGGAAGTCTGAGACGCTTCCAGCCTGAAGGGGCCGGCGTTGTGGCCACAGCACCCCGGACTAGCTAGCTTGTACCCCTGCGCGGCTAAGTGAATGGGATGGAGCCGGGACCGTCTGGCGCTGGTAGGTCCACCTTTATATCTGCTCGTTTCTGGGTTGAATGTGTCAGTAAAGCCGCCGGCTACCTGAAGGATCGCTGCAGATAGATAGTAGACTGCAGTTCAAAGCCGGGGCACCGTGGCCTGGCCTTGGCATCACAGGGAGGGAGGTGCATTGATTTGGGCTGGTGGCATTACAACGTTGGGGAGAGAGAGAGAGATGGGGGTTCTCATGCCCTCTACAGCACTTTGTAAAACAAAGATATATATATTGATCTAGATTTATTATTGCTAGACGGGTCTTTGGTGCACTGATATTGTCCTCAGCCAGGGGCGGGGGTGGCAGGGGGTGGGGGGGTCGTGGGAATCTCGGTGAGGAGGGACGAGGTGAAGCCAGCGCGCCTTCCAGCAGCAGCTGGCTGCAGCCCGCACAGCACAGCAGACCCCCACAGAGGAGAGCCTCCCTTTATGGAGGATGTTCCGAGTCTTAAGGCAGTCTGGATCTCTCTATCGCTGCACACATGTGGGACATAAGCATAGCCCTGACATCTGCAGTGATGGAGGATGAATTATTTATTTGCATCGAACCAAAAAAAAAAATCCCCAGTTGTGAAATCAGCACATCTGTGCCGCTGGGATTCTGCAGAACTTGGTTGGGTTCAGAGAGACTGAGACACGTGTGCAGTGCATGGCATGTGGGTAACATGTGTAACATGTAACATGCTTCAGTTTCATATCTGGCGCTACTGCGCAGCCATATGATGCTCTTGATTTGGCAGTTTCCTTGGGGGATGACGACACTGAGGTGGTGAGGTGAGGAGGCAGGCAGCCCATTAAACAGCAGCTAGATCTTCCATGTCTGAAGTCCATATTATTGTGTAACGTCTTGAACCCTTCCAGACATAATACACACTTGAACCTGTTTTGAACCAGCCTCGGGCAGGGAAGGATTTAACGCTGGTCATTTCTTTTTTAAATGTAATAGTGTGAAGTCGTTGCAGAACTTGTTAACTAGTTGCATCATACATTCAAGACCCCCCCCCCCTGCATAAGTAGGCATTTGATTAAAATTAGCTGTAATTCAGGATGCTGAGCCTATATCTCCTCAATGAATAGGCCTGTTTTATTTTTTGGGGGCGGGGATGGGGGAAGGGCCCCAGGGGGCCCACCACCCCTCATCTCGAGGTCTGTGCTTTTGTGTTTGAAGTGTGACGATTCAACCTGTTATTTTTCCAAGATTGAGCTGATTGATTGCCATGATTAGCTCATGGTCAACAGCCAATTATTCAGAGATCCAAGTATAGTTGATCAAAAAACAAAACAATTGGTGCGTAATTGGCTATTCTGTCTCATGTGCGTTGTGACCCCCTGATGTGTGATGGAAAGCTGCTGTAAACAGCCAGTCACGTGATTTCACTTTGAGCAAACATTTTTATAAATCAGCAACAATCATCCTCCATCATTAGCTATCTTGGGCAGATCACCACCAAATTCAGGGTCTTTTAGGCTGCTTTCCCACTGGGAGCGATTGTCTTGTTTCCTTCTGTGCCCGAGTACAATTGCCCCTCCTCCCCCTCTCCCCCGCTGGTCAGCTTTCACATGACATGATTTCTCCTGTGCTCAGGAACCAAATGGAACACTTGCATAGAAACACTTGCGTCATCATCAACTACGCCGGGACTGGGAGTATATCCTCGCCCGTGTGTCGTCTATGTGGTTCGGTACCGTTGGCATTGTTCACGATTCGCAAGTGTTCTGTCCCAGGGGCACGCCAAAGCGTTCCCCAGACCACCTTTTCAAGTGGACCCTGTCACGGTTCCCTGTTTCGCGCCCGTGCACGGAACGCAATGTTCACACTCATGAAACGAACCGCACCTGGGGGTCAATTTGGGGACAAGTGTGCTCGGTTCCGCTCCCGGGTCCCCAGTGAGAAAGCACCCTTGAGCCCTACCTCTCTCAATGCTCATCATTGTAAACAGTTAAAAATACTTCAAAGCCACATCGAGTGTAACCGAATGACTGTGAGTCCTTGTGTCCCGGGTAGCGGGACAGGTTGGTTAAACTCACTCCCCCCAGTATAAAGGCCCGTTAACCAGCTCCGTCAAGGGAGCTAGGCTTAACGCTAAGCTGCATGAGTGAGCTTTGGAAGCCAGGTCTGATCAGATGTTTGATGACAGAAAGTGTATGAAACCCATGAGCGTAATAGTCATACATGATGTCACTGTGTTACTTATGGATGGAATTATAGTGAAAATAAATCATTCCGTTTTTCTGGAGACCCCCTCAAGGACGTAAAGCCACATTTGGTTTGTCCATCATTCATGAACTGCTATAGGAATGTGTACAGAACATGTTGTCTCAGAGGCCATTTACACCTGGCGTTAACATGCGTTTTCTGTGATCAGATTGCAATCAGATTGTATTTTATCACTTCAGCCTGATTCCATTTACACCTGGTGTTAACATGCATTTTCTGCAATCTGATTGCAATCTGATTGCAGAAATGGGTGTCCTCTCAATCCGCATACAGTTGCTGTATCCAGATTGAGAGGACACATTGCATTTACACTTGTGTTCAATGTGTACACAATGCATCCCTGACCACCTCCGGAGGTGGTTTGGCCGATCAGATTGCAATCCTTCTTCAATGCGTTTTGGGGGTGTTTACACCTGTACTTTCAAGTGATGAAACACAATCTGATTGCAATCTGATCACAGAAAACACATGTTAACGCCAGGTGTAAATGGCCTCTCAGACTCTCAGTAACTTCCAAACGTTAAGGTCGTCAATCCCCTCTCAAAGACTTGTGACTTGGGGATGACTGCTAGTAGTTCTGCCTGTAAACTAAAGACAGTAGCTAGTGAGTGAGTCCATGTTGTGATGCAGAAAGTTGATTGGACTCTGGGCTCCTGCTGGTTAACGTCCCACCGACGACAGGGAAAGATATGAGGCCTGGCTCCACTGCTCACCATCTGTCTGCACTGGCACAAGGGCCAAGTGTGTGTTGTATGTGTGTGTGTACATGAAGTGCGTGTTGTAAAGGTAAAGTCAAAGTCCCAACGATTGTCACACACCTGAGTGTGTGAAATGTGTTCTCCGCATTTGACCCATCCCCTGGGGGAGCGGTGAGCGGCAGCGTGCGCCGCGCTCGGGAATCATTTGGTGATCTAACCCCCCAATTCCAACCCTTTGATGCTGAGTGCCAAGCAGGGAGGCAAATGGGTCACATTTTGATAGTCTTTGGTATGACTCGGCCGGGGATCGAACTCACGACCTTCCAGTCTCAGGGCGGACACTCAGACCACAAGGCCACTGAGCTGGTTTGTGTGTACATGATGTGTGTGTTGTATGTGTGTGTGACGGTGCATGTGTGTGTTGTATGTGTGTGTGATGGTGCATGTGTGTACATGAAGTGTGTGTTGTATGTGTGTGTGACGGTGCATGTGTGTGTTGTATGCGTGTGTGTGATGGTGCATGTGTGTGTGATGGTGCATGTGTGTGTTGTATGCGTGTGTGTGACAGTGCATGTGTGTTGCACGCTCACACACTCAGACACACACAGTGCTGTCTGTCTGTCATACATGCTGTTTGTACGTGTCGTCAACACAATGTCTAGTATCTGCTCCCATGTCTGTGAATATTCTTCAGCTTGGAGGTTTCTGGAGGCTTAGTGCACATGTGACTGAGTGCTATCTTTCACCCCACGATTTCCATAGCAGCTCTTGAAAGCAGGGATCCTCCACTTTGGGACAGACTACAGGCCCTTTGTAAACATGCAGTGGACTCCTGAAGATCTCCAGACATCTTTCGGATGGGGCTGTATATGTATATAGACACAGTCCGTTGTGAGCGCGCTCCCGCCAACACGGATTTTACCCACCCCAACTTAAGCCTCAAGTACTAATGTATGTCCATGTTTAGAAGGCATCACTGATGACAGGAGCCTGAGCACATCGGCCCGACATGGGAAAACTCTCACCAAAAGACCCAAAAGGCCAAGGTCCCTTCAGTAGGACCACGGTGGCAGGCCCCCCATCATCTCCAACAGCTACACACACACACACACACACACACACACACACACACACACACACACACACACACGCACACACACAGGTTCTCTGATCTCCATGACAATGGGCGTGTTGCCGTGGTGTCTCCATGGTGAGGCTGGGAATGTAGTTCGGGGCCCCCGTGTGTTTGTGTGCCCGAGTGTGTGTGTTCGCTGTAGCGAGCGGCACTCCCTCTCCCGCACGACACTCCCTCTCCCGCACGACACCGCCATGTGTGAGTTGTAGGAGCAGGGCAGCTGGGCTCTTTGTTGTGGTGCAGGGGGGCTGTTCTCTGGGGACCCCAGAGGTTAAGACACTGGGCCCCTCTCTCAGGCAAGGAGTCACGGCTAGTCTCACGTTTAGCGGGCCAGACCTAGACCTCCGCACTGCCTCAGACTTTCTTTCTTTCTTTCTTTCTTCCACGTGCTGCTGGTCTGGGAACTGTGCTAGCTGCCTGGCCACGCATCAGTTCAATGGAAGTTGCTATGCTAATGGGCTAATTGTGTTTTCCAGTGGAAGTCTTTCTCTGCCTGTGAAATCCCGCCCTTCTTCTGGTATTGACGCTAATGCAGGAGTAGCAAAAACAGTGATTCCTGCCACTTGAGACGGGCTGCAAGAGCGAGTCAATCCCCATTCACCCCCATGTTAAAATAGCTTTTTATTTTTATTTTTTATTTTTTACAGAAAACAGTTTTTACATACACATGAGGATTAACCGGATTCGGCAGATTTTCAGAAATATCACGATATTTAAGAAATATCCCAATTTTGAACATTTACTTTCAGAGACTGCAGCAGGCTCCGTTTTAATGCCAGAGTGACGTTTCTGGTATCATATGAAACTTAACCTAAGGAATGGATTTGTACCAACCATGTCATGCTAGTTTGTCAGGAGAGTGATGATCTTTATACCATATGAAAGTAGAAGAAACAAGGAATCGATTGGGACCAAGCATGTCAACCTAGCATGTTGGGAAGCATGTCTATAGATTCAGCTAGGACATTCTTACACGCAATGATCTTTTCTCACCTGGATTACTGTGTGACCAGCTGGTCACTCACATGTACTTCCACACTCAAACCACTTGAGTCACTTTATAACAGAGCCTTGAAAGTATTTGTTCCTATCACTACTGTAACATTCTGGTTAAACACAACTTCCTAAGCTTCAACAACTTCATTAGCTTTAAATATGCTTGCACCATCTACAAAGGTCTAAATGGCCTTGCTCCTCCCCCGCTAAATGAGTACATCAAGCGGAGACCTGTATCTGGATCCACATCCAGAACCACCAGAACCTCAGTCAGAGGCGACTGTGTCATCCCATACAGGCGCACCACCTTTGGCCAGACAGTTCTGTCTGTCAAGGGTGGTAAACTCTGGAACACAATTCATCCTCTATTAGGGAATGTCCAACACTGAGCATGTTTAAAGGTCAAGAGATGGCTGAAGTCCACTCAAACCTGTACACATAGTTAGATGTAAAGAACAAGAAGGGTTCTACTGTATTGCTATGTGGGTAGTTTGCTTTACATTTCTTTCTTTTCATATTTGTTAAACTTTTTTAAGAGTATAGTTACTCTGATTGTATACTTGTGTATTAGCTAGCTCTCTTTCTCAGAGACGCTGAGCATGTTTAAAGGTCAAATGAAGAGATGGCTGAAGTCCACTCAAACCTGTACTCATAGTTAGGGGTAAAGAACTAGAACGGTTCTACTGTATTGCTATGTGGGTAGTATACTGTACATTTCTTTCTTTTCATATTTGTTGCTTAAATCTCTATATGTAGATCTTAAACTTTTTTTAAAGTATACTTGTGTATACTTCTGATTGTATACTTGTGTATTAGCTAGCTCTCTTTCTCTTGCTGCACTTGTCTTTAGAGATAAGATGTTATTTTAATCCTGTATATTTGCACCATGTTACTTTTTCCCCATCAGGACACAAGGCCTGTACCTGTCAGGGGGACTAACAATGTCAATCAGTCTTGTGACTGCAATTGTCGTGCATTTACATTTTGCTCAAATGTTCAGATTCAGATTCAGAAAACTTTATTTATCCCCAAGGGGCAATTCAGTTCATTAATGTACACTGTCCCCTATTGAACAAATAAATAAAAATTGAAAAAATTTAATTGGAAGGGGGGTAAATAACGCTTCAAAGTTGATGGTAACTTTCCCCTCCATGCAATTGAATGGAACTAAACGAGTATGTTGGTATTAAGTTGATGACAGTATAGCTGATAATCACTCCCCCTGTCTTTACGACAGCTACTGTCACCAGTACAGTAGTGGAGTGGTTTTGATTTATGTATTCATCAAACCTTTTACTGACAAACTAACTGTAAATAGCTTACTTTATTTTGAGGTGCATTGCATTGCTCAGCCAGAAATTATTCCCAGATCAACTCTGTTTCTCCTGGGCCTAAAATGCACCAGATGACAGCTGTTTAATCCATCTAATTTGTTTGTTTAAATAATGCAGATTGTTTAATCAATCTGCATTGAAAATGTGCAAAAATTCACCAGCTTCTCACAACAGTTGTAGCCTATAAGCCAGTGGTTTTCAAAGGGGGGTCCACAGCAAAAAGGGGGGATAATCTATTTTCACTATAATTCCATCCATAAGTAACACAATCTAAGCTAGTGTAGAAGTGAGTAACTAAGCTAATAATAACCATAACAGCACAAATAATTGACAAAAATCTCTAAATAAATATACAGTATTTACTCTGAGAAATGAAATAATGAGAAAAGGAACAATTATTGATGGTTAAAACTGAATAATGACATCACAACAGTCTAATCCTAATGCTAAATTAAACTGAGATATTCCTCTAAATCTGTTTTAAAACTGCAAAAGAAAAGAAAAAAACACACAAGATTTCCGCTGGCGACCAAAGCAAGGGAGTATCCTCCCTTGCTTTCAAGCTCAGGAGCTGCCACTGTTATTGATAATATCGATCTCTGTTGCAAATTAGTATTGTATCGGTTTCAAATTTTTAGTATTAGACTTTCATCAATACTTTTGACAACCCTATTGGCTAAAGCCGTATCCCCTGATAGGCGATTTGGCTGTACACACCTTGACCTTGGCTACTCTATGGCTGTACACACCTTGACCTTGGCTACTCTATGGCTGTACTAGGGATGTTCATCAGTTATCGAAAATCGATAATTGATCGTTAAGGAATGGAATCGATCATGTGGCATTTTTATCAATGTCTCTGAGGAGACAATTCAATGTAAGGGTGGTTGAAAATCGTTGACCACTTTCTGAAGAGCATTACATCAAGTTTGTATTCTTCTGTGTGTGGGCTATGTAAATAAACATTTCTCTAATACAGTGGCTCTCAAAGTGGGGTCCGGGGCGGGGACCCCTAGGGGTTCTCCAGGGGGTTCCAGGGGGTCCCTCCCCAGCAAAAAAAGGAAGACAATTTATTTTCACTATAAAGTAACACAATGACAGAATGTATATGACTGTTTTGCTCATGGGTGTTGTGATAGCAGTTTACTAGTCATTAGTTGTTGACAGATTAGTTCATTATTAGTCAGTCTTTCATAAGTATAACCACTATCTTAACTTTAAAGTGTTAAAGTAGACACAGCTGCAGAGCACAGCATCATCCCTCAGTCACTCCTTTGTTTTCAAGGCTTAGATAAGGCTTGGTCAGAGCAGGGAGTGAGAGACATGGACCCAAAAAAGCTCTATTTCGTGGACTCTTGCCCAAGGACATAATGTTTCTGCAGGACATTATGTTTCTGCAGGACATGATGTTTCTGCAGGACATCATGTTTCTGCAGGACATGATGTTTCTGCAGGACATCATGTTTCTGCAGGACATGATGTTTCTGCAGGACATCATGTTTCTGCAGGACATGATGTTTCTGCAGGACATGATGTTTCTGCAGGACATGATGTTTCTGCAGGACATCATGTTTCTGCAGGACATGATGTTTCTGCAGGACATGATGTTTCTGCAGGACATCATGTTTCTGCAGGACATGATGTTTCTGCAGGACATCATGTTTCTGCAGGACATGATGTTTCTGCAGGACATGATGTTTCTGCAGGACATGATGTTTCTGCAGGACATGATGTTTCTGCAGGACATCATGTTTCTGCAGGACATCATGTTTCTGCAGGACATGATGTTTCTGCAGGACATCATGTTTCTGCAGGACATCATGTTTCTGCAGGACATGATGTTTCTGCAGGACATGATGTTTCTGCAGGACATCATGTTTCTGCAGGACATGATGTTTCTGCAGGACATGATGTTTCTGCAGGACATCATGTTTCTGCAGGACATGATGTTTCTGCAGGACATCATGTTTCTGCAGGACATAATGTTTCTGCAGGACATCATGTTTCTGCAGGACATCATGTTTCTGCAGGACATCATGTTTCTGCAGGACATCATGCTTCTGCAGGACATGATGTTTCTGCAGGACATGATGTTTCTGCAGGACATGATGTTTCTGCAGGACATGATGTTTCTGCAGGACATGATGTTTCTGCAGGACATGATGTTTCTGCAGGACATGATGTTTCTGCAGGACATGATGTTTCTGCAGGACATGATGTTTCTGCAGGACATAATGTTTCTGCAGGACATCATGTTTCTGCAGGACATCATGTTTCTGCAGGACATGATGTTTCTGCAGGACATGATGTTTCTGCAGGACATGATGTTTCTGCAGGACATGATGTTTCTGCAGGACATGATGTTTCTGCAGGACATGATGTTTCTGCAGGACATCATGTTTCTGCAGGACATCATGTTTCTGCAGGACATGATGTTTCTGCAGAAACATGATGTTTCTGCAGGACATGATGTTTCTGCAGGACATGATGTTTCTGCAGGACATCATGTTTCTGCAGGACATCATGTTTCTGCAGGACATGATGTTTCTGCAGCAGGACATCATGTTTCTGCAGGACATGATGTTTCTGCAGCAGGACATCATGTTTCTGCAGGACATGATGTTTCTGCAGGACATGATGTTTCTGCAGGACATGATGTTTCTGCAGCAGGACATCATGTTTCTGCAGGACATCATGTTTCTGCAGGACATCATGTTTCTGCAGGACATGATGTTTCTGCAGGACATCATGTTTCTGCAGGACATGATGTTTCTGCAGGACATGATGTTTCTGCAGGACATGATGTTTCTGCAGGACATGATGTTTCTGCAGGACATGATGTTTCTGCAGGACATGATGTTTCTGCAGGACATAATGTTTCTGCAGGACATCATGTTTCTGCAGGACATAATGTTTCTGCAGGACATGATGTTTCTGCAGGACATGATGTTTCTGCAGGACATGATGTTTCTGCAGGACATGATGTTTCTGCAGGACATGATGTTTCTGCAGGACATGATGTTTCTGCAGGACATGATGTTTCTGCAGGACATCATGTTTCTGCAGGACATGATGTTTCTGCAGGACATGATGTTTCTGCAGGACATGATGTTTCTGCAGGACATGATGTTTCTGCAGGACATGATGTTTCTGCAGGACATGATGTTTCTGCAGGACATGATGTTTCTGCAGGACATCATGTTTCTGCAGGACATCATGTTTCTGCAGGACATGATGTTTCTGCAGGACATGATGTTTCTGCAGGACATCATGTTTCTGCAGGACATGATGTTTCTGCAGGACATGATGTTTCTGCAGGACATGATGTTTCTGCAGGACATCATGTTTCTGCAGGACATCATGTTTCTGCAGGACATGATGTTTCTGCAGGACATGATGTTTCTGCAGGCGGAATCTTCTCAGACTTTCAGCTCAGACAGGCTGCACCTCTCCAGTGAGCTTCTCACTGAGCTTCTCACCACAAACATCTACAAAAAACCCTGTATACACACACACACACACACACACACACACACACACACACACACACACACACACACACACACACACACACTCAGTCAGAACATACAGTATCCCCCCATCCCCGCAGGAGGACCCCACCCACAAACCCACAAAGATATCAGCTCTCACTTCTCACAACAATGCAACTTTTATGACTTGGAGTTATGTTTCTGAGTGTTCTTGTCTAAAGGGCTGAATTCCCAGCACAGGTTCATACACTTACTGTAATAAAACATCTAACAGCAACACATCTTGTCAGATGGGGGACCCTGGGAAAAAATCTTATCAGATGGGGGACCCTGGGACAAAATCTTATCAGTTGGGTGTCCGTGGTCTAACTTGTCACTTTAGGGGTCCTTGTCTTGATGTGAAAAAGTTTGAGAACCACTGCTAATATATTCTTTTTCCTCCCCCTTGTCCCCTTGTCCCTCTCCTCTCCTCTCCTCTCCTCTCCTCTCCTCTCCTCTCCTCTCCTCTCCTCTCCTCTCCTCTCCTCTCCTCTCCTCTGTTCACCCCCTCTCCTCTCCTCTCCTCTCCTCTCCTCTCCTCTCCTCCTCCTCTCCTCTCTGTTCACCCCCCTCTCCTCTCCTCTCCTCTCCTCCTCCTCTCCTCCTCCTCTCCTCTCCTCTGTTCACCCCCCTCTCCTCTCCTCTCCTCTCCTCTGTTCACCCCCCTCTCCTCTCCTCTCCTCTGTTCACCCCCTCTCCTCTCCTCTCCTCTCCTCTCCTCTGTTCACCCCCCTTTTTTAATGCATTGTCAATGTCCTCCTCTGTCACCCTCTCACCCCCACGTCTCACCCCCACGTCTCACCCCTTCCATGACGCGCTTCTCCTCCCTTCGCTGCCACCCCCCCTCGTCATACTCTCCCTTCTCCTCTCCTGTTCTCTTGTCCCTCTCACCCATCTCGTCTTCCTCTTCCTCTTCCTGTCTCTGCGTCTCCTGTCTCCTGTCTCTGCCTACGTTTCCTGCCTGCACTTCTCACCCTCTCTGCCCTGTCCTCTGCCTACACTGACTCCTCCTCCCCCTGCTCTCCCTGCTGCTGACTCTGCCTACACTGACTCCTCCTCCTCCTGCTCTCCCTGCTGCTGACTCTGCCTACACTGACTCCTCCTCCTCCTGCTCTCCCTGCTGCTGACTCTGCCTACACTGACTCCTCCTCCTCCTGCTCTCCCTGCTGCTGACTCTGCCTACACTGGCTCCTCCTCCCCCTGCTCTCCCTGCTGCTGACTCTGCCTACACTGACTCCTCCTCCCCCTGCTCTCCCTGCTGCTGACTCTGCCTACACTGACTCCTCCTCCTCCTGCTCTCCCTGCTGCTGACTCTGCCTACACTGACTCCTCCTCCTCCTGCTCTCCCTGCTGCTGACTCTGCCTACACTGGCTCCTCCTCCCCCTGCTCTCCCTGCTGCTGACTCTGCCTACACTGACTCCTCCTCCTCCTGCTCTCCCTGCTGCTGACTCTGCCTACACTGACTCCTCCTCCTCCTGCTCTCCCTGCTGCTGACTCTGCCTACACTGGCTCCTCCTCCCCCTGCTCTCCCTGCTGCTGACTCTGCCTACACTGACTCCTCCTCCTGCTCTCCCTGCTGCTGACTCTGCCTACACTGACTCCTCCTCCCCCTGCTCTCCCTGCTGCTGACTCTGCCTACACTGACTCCTCCTCCCCCTGCTCTCCCTGCTGCTGACTCTGCCTACACTGACTCCTCCTCCCCCTGCTCTCCCTGCTGCTGACTCAATGCACCTATAACCACTCCCCTCCTGCAACCCCGCCTTTTCATCCCGCCCACATATGACCCTACGTCATTTCCACACTGTTGTTGTGTCCCACCCACTCCCCATCATGTCCATGTCTCCTGCCCTGCCCTCCTGTCCCACCCACTCCCCATCATGTCCATGTCTCCTGTCCTGCCTCCTGTCCCACCCACTCCCCATCATGTCCATGTCTCCTGTCCTGCCTCCTGTCCCACCCACTCCCCATCATGTCCATGTCTCCTGTCCTGCCTCCTGTCCCACCCACTCCCCATCATGTCCATGTCTCCTGTCCTGCCTCCTGTCCCACCCACTCCCCATCATGTCCATGTCTCCTGTCCTGCCTCCTGTCCCACCCACTCCCCATCATGTCCATGTCTCCTGTCCTGCCTCCTGTCCCACCCACTCCCCATCATGTCCATGTCTCCTGTCCTGCCTCCTGTCCCACCCACTCCCCATCATGTCCATGTCTCCTGTCCTGTCCTCCTGTCCCACCCACTCCCCATCATGTCCATGTCTCCTGCCCTGTCCTCCTGTCCCACCCACTCCCCATCATGTCCATGTCTCCTGTCCTGCCTCCTGTCCCACCCACTCCCCATCATGTCCATGTCTCCTGCCCTGTCCTCCTGTCCAGTGCCCCAGGGGGCCTTCCCCCCACCCCTGCAGCAGGTGTTCCAGGCCCCCCGCCGGCCGGGCATGGGCACCGTGGGCAAGCCCATCAAGCTGCTGGCCAACTACTTCGAGGTGGAGATCCCCAAGATGGACGTCTACCACTACGAGGTGGACATCAAGCCGGACAAATGCCCCCGACGAGTCAACAGGTGACGTTAATGCGTGGAGAGCCTGGGTACTAGGGCTGTCACTTTTTCCCAAAATAAAGTTCGAAACGAACTTTAATTGCCCGCAAAATGTTCGAATATATTCAAAGTTTTTTGGTTAATTAATTTTAATTTTAATTTTAATTTTTTGTTGCATCCAACTCGAGACAACTTTTCAGACCCTGGAGACAATCTTTCTCAGAAGAGACTAACGCGACAAATCTGGAGACTTTTTCTGACATGGGATTAACATTACCAGCAAGCAGCAGTTGGTTAATTTTGGTTAATTAGAAAAAAAGAAAATCGAACAGGTCAATTATACATTCGAACATGCACCCCTCCCCCACATTCGAAGTTGAATTTGAATTTCGAATAAAAAGTGACAGCCCTACTGGGTACACTCGCTGAAGTTTGTCCCCTTGAGATCTGATCACAAAGATCTGTAGCCAGAAGACACAAATAGCTGAATATGACACTTGGCCTTGAAATGTATGTGAAGTGTTTCTTGTGGCTGTATTATTTGGTTAACCCATTGATACCTGATGCAGCATTTGTGTGTGTATCCCTTTAAGGGATTTAAGGGCACAAATGAGGGATATACATGCAAATGCTGCATCAGGTATCAATGGGTTAAATCTGTGTCCATATTCATATTCCCCATGACTTCTCCCCATCACTTAGCACATTGTGGCCAGACTGCATTTTGACTATATCGAATTTTGATTCTAATCAAAGCCTAGTCAAGCTTGCATTCAAAAACAAAAATAATTGTAATAAAAAAAAAAAAGTAGTCTTGGTTTTGCGACCTCCATCAGACTGTTGAGCTAATTAAACTGATATATTTTGAGCTTGAGTGTGTCTCACATTTTCCTCTCTACTGTGCTTTATATTTAAGGCAGCGCCTCTTCCAAAAATCCTACCAAGCCTGACCGACCCCAAATCAGGCCTGGAAGATATGTTACTAATGAGAGAAAAGTGCAGTTTTTGTCCTTCAACACCTGTCATCTAATGCATCCTTGTATAATCAGATGGCAAAAGCTGCACGCAAGAGCTACAAGCTGCAAGTTCAGGCTGGACAGATGATTGTCTGGACAGATGGTGGAGTTGAAAAGTGAATCGAACCCGATTGACCCCTTCACCTCGACTGTTGCTTACATTACATTGCAGAGTTGGATTGAAGAAGCCCTTCTTGTGTGTGATGTTTTGAACCTGACACTAGGGATGGGAATTTCATGCATTTTCCTTAACCGTTAGTTGCGCACCTTAACAATCAGTTAATCGGTTAATTGTTAACGTTGTTTCTCTTGACTGGATGGACTGGAGGTATAACGCAGTGAAAGCTCTGGAGAGATTGAAGTGGGCAAAACGGTTAATTGCAGTTCATTAATTTTAACCGGTTACGTTCTTAACGGCAGTTAACCGTCTTTCGGTTAACTGTTAACATCCCTACCTTACACGTGTCTGATCAAATGCAGGCAAAGTGGAAATGAGCGCGACTGTCTCAGCCCAACACATAGACACAGCCACTGATCTGCTAATATAACCCAACACATAGACATAGCCACTGATCTGCTAATAAAACCCAACACATAGACACAGCCACTGATCTGCTAATAAAACCCAACACATAGACACAGCCACTGATCTGCTAATAAAACCCAACACATAGACACAGCCTCTGATCTGCTAATAAAACCCAACACATAGACACAGCCACTGATCTACTATTAGTAGATCAGTGGCTGTGTGTATGTGTTGGGTTATATTAGCAGATCAGTGGCTGTGTCTATGTGTTGGGTTATATTAGTAGACTACTAATATAACCCAACACATAGACACAGCCTCTGATCTACTAATAAAACCCAACACATAGACACAGCCTCTGATCTACTAATATAACCCAACACATAGACACAGCCTCTGATCTACTAATAAAACCCAACACATAGACACAGCCACTGATCTGCTAATAAAACCCAGCACATAGACACAGCCACTGATCTGCTAATAAAACCCAGCACATAGACACAGCCACTGATCTGCTAATATAACCCAACACATAGACACAGCCACTGATCTGCTAATATAACCCAACACATAGACACAGCCACTGATCTGCTAATAAAACCCAGCACATAGACACAGCCACTGATCTGCTAATAAAACCCAGCACATAGACACAGCCACTGATCTGCTAATATAACCCAACACATAGACACAGCCACTGATCTGCTAATAAAACCCAGCACATAGACACAGCCACTGATCTGCTAATATAACCCAACACATAGACACAGCCACTGATCTGCTAATAAAACCCAACACATAGACACAGCCACTGATCTGCTAATAAAACCCAACACATAGACACAGCCACTGATCTACTAATAAAACCCAACACATAGACACAGCCACTGATCTGCTAATAAAACCCAACACATAGACACAGCCACTGATCTGCTAATAAAACCCAACACATAGACACAGCCACTGATCTGCTAATAAAACCCAACACATAGACACAGCCGCCCACTGATCTGCTAATAAAACCCAACACATAGACACAGCCACTGATCTGCTAATGCAATTAGGACTTCATTGAGGGACGATACAGGGGGCGGGGCTATTACTGGATAGACTGAACAGAAGTGGCTTTTCAGTCAACCTTGTGATGTGATGCAGCACGACTCAAAGCAGCAGAAATAGGCATCTGACAGTTTATGAAAAAATAGGATAAGGCATCAAGTTCACTGCCCGTGTTCAATATCAGTTCATTTGATTTTTATTTATTTATTTAACCTTTATTTAATCAGGTAGGTCAATTGAGAACCAGTTCTCATTTACAATGACGACCTGGCCAAGAGGCAGCATGAAACGCAAATAGAAAACAAATGGACATAAAATAGGGCTGTGGCGATTCACTTTTCTCCCGATTCGATACTATCACGATTCTTGGGTGCCGATCGATTTATATTGCGATTCTTAAGTATTGCGATTCTACGATTATTGCGATTCGATATTACGATTTATTGCGATTTTTGTTTATTTTTTTCTTTTCTTTTTTCAGTTTGTTTGCTTTTTTACACTAGATTAGAACATGGGAAAAGTTGAATCATACACTAGAGACTGTATATTATATCATGAGTAGGGCTGGGCGATATAGTTAAAAACAGGGGCGGACTGGGATCATAATTCAGGCTGGGCATTAGATACCAAGCAGGCCAGGCCGATATCGGCCGACGCACGTGAAATTTGGGCCGTTTGAAGCCCAATTTGGGCCGTTTGAAGCCAGATTTGGGCCGTTTGAAGTCCAATTTTACAATGAGATGCACCCACTTTAACCCTGAAGTGTAATTATTACTTCAGACTAACTAATAAAGTAATAAAACCACTAGTAAACCAGTAGGCGGCGTCTGGCCTGCTGTTCAGTGAGTGGCCTGACTGCAAGCACCCAAAAAAATTTTTTTTTTTGCGATTATCGATTCTGGAATAAAAGATAGATTCAAAAAATCGTGACATTAAAATTCGCGATACTTAGGTGAATTTTCCCCCCCACCCCTAATAAAGAACACACACACACACACACACACACACACACACACACACACACACACACACACACATACACACATCTTGATCTTGTGGTCCACACTACCCTTGTATGGAACTTTTGAGAAACGTTCCAGCTGTTGAAAGATTTGGGTGTAAAGTTTGCACAGTCAGCAGAATCTGTCTCTGTGTGGCGCATGGCCATTCTTTGGCAGGCTTGTGCTGCTTCAATGGTCTAGTATTGATCTGCTGTTGCTACTTGATGGATAATTTAACTTCTTCTGAATGAAGGAATAACTCAACACGTTTCATTTCTGTCTACGACTTCTTCTGAATGAAGGAATAACTCAACACGTTTCATTTCTGTCTACGAAGAAAACCCTTCCTGACCTAGAACGTGTGTCCTCATATAGCACTCTGTTTCTGATGGAACAAGTGAGAGCCTTCATTCAAATCCTTGGAGTTTTCCGCAGCACACGAAGAAGACGAGGTTTCTAGAGCAGTGGTTCTCAAATGGGGGTCCGGGGACCCCCAGGGGTCCATGGCACTTTGCCAGGGGGTCCGCGAAAAGTTTTCAGGAAAATAAAAATAAAAACTTTTTTTTTTGCAAAAGCTTCATAGTTAAATGAAAACATTTTATGCTTCAAATCTAAAATGGTTCATGGATTACATTCTAATCTAACAAACCTATCAATTTAAAAGTCAACCTGGTTACCTGGGAAACAATTAAGCTTAGCCCAAAATCACAAATCAGAATGAGGGGTTCCCCGCTATATTTTCTATCTTGTAAGGGGTCCTTGGCTGAAAAACATTTGAGAACCTCTGTTCTCGAGAACAATCCGGGAGAGTCCTTGAGCTTTGTTCGTTCTCCTAACGAGCAGGGATGTGAACAGGAAAACAAAAAAAGCAGGAAATACCTCATCTCCTGTTTGTAATTAATGGGAGTTATTATGATTCCAAGAAGAAAAAAGATCTAAAAAAACAAACGCACAAAACTAGCATCTACTAGCACCAGCATCTACTAGCACCAGGGAAGGACATGTTTCCCCCCGACATGGATTGTGGGTCTTTGAGCTGAGATGTATTGCTATGAGGTAGCCGCGTTTCCCCCATTCGCTTTTAGGGTTTTAGACAAAGGGTCCGAAAAGGCATGCAGGGGTCAAGCCTGGTGACATCTCCCTTTCAAAATGGCTCCTCATCCCCCACACTCATGTGAAGGCCAAGGCAGCGTCCATTCAAAGGTGGGCCCCCCCTGCACACCCGCTCCTTTTGTCCTTGTCCCCCGTCCCCCCCGCACGACCATGAGATATTGCTTCTACCAGCTGCATCCTGCTTAATCAATATCCTATCACCTCCCCCAGTCCCAATAAAAACCCTCCCGATAGGGCGATGTGTTTAATTGGCACAACGGCATCTGTTGTCTCCAACATGGCGTAAATTGGCGCGTATAAATAACGTGTTGTGTGTGTGTGTGTGTCTGTGTGTGGCTTGCTTCCTGCAGGGAGGTGGTGGAGTACATGGTGCAACACTTCAAGCCGCAGCTCTTCGGCGACAGGAAGCCGGTGTACGACGGCAAGAAGAACATCTACACGGTGCTAGCACTTCCTATCGGGAGTGAGAAGGTAAACGTTTGAAAAGGCCGCCTGCTAGATTTGAGTTCAGAAACAACCCCGACTGCATGGTCACTCCAAATCAAGCATTTGACTCTTATCATTTGAGAGAATTTCAAAGTTCAAGAAAAGTCCCACGTTACCTTCAAATGGATTCCTTTGTCAAACTTGGAGTGCCGTAACAACACATTGCTCTATAAGTTCTGACAAGGACTATATTTGTGTCCAGGATAAGCCTGACTAAACGATACACTAACCCAAAAATCAAATGTACGCACGACAGTAAGCGTGATCGCTCTGATCATGCTTACTGTCGTGTGTAATCGCCCCCAAAAGGCTCATTCTGAGCCAGGAGAAAACCCTGAAGTTCACCTTATCTTATACTGCATGCAGGTCCTTAGTCTTCATCTATCTTCAGTTATGTTGGGTTTTTGCCTCCATCAGAGCATGTCTCACCGTGCTGCTGTCCTTAACCTCCTCCTCTGCTTCCTCGTCTCTCTCCCCCTCCTTCCTGCTGTCCTTCACCTCCAGGTGGATTTTGAGGTGACTATCCCCGGCGAGGGGAAGGACCGGATCTTCAAGGTGTCCATCCGTTGGCTGGCCAAGGTGTCATGGCGCCTGCTCCAGGAGACTCTGGTCAGCGGCCGTCTGCCGGTTCCCCTGGACTCTGTCCAAGCCCTGGACGTGGCCATGCGCCACCTAGCCTCTATGAGGTACACTTTCTACCACACGCACCCCCAGTCGTTTTTTATTTTTTATTTTTTAATCTTTAAGAAAGAACATGAGGTATTTACACGACATACATGGACTATCATATCCCATATCCCATATCCCCCACAAAGAACATCAAAACACAACAAAACAAAACAAAACAAGAAAACTGCATAAGATACACAATAATCCAAGAACAAACAAGACTATTGGACAAACAACCAAACAAAAACAATGCATTCAGCTCCTATCCTGATAAGCCTAATGACACTGGGGTAAAAAGTTCTTAAAGTCAAACTCTGTATGTGTTTGCCATATTTTGGGGATGTCTAAGAATCTGCCTTTGGTCTTGTAGTAAATGTTATCCAACGTATGGTAGCTTGAGAGTTCATTCCACCAGTGAACTACAGCTGGGGGATTGGATGCTTTCCAATTTAAAGCTATGCATTTCCTAGCTGCCAACAGGGCAAGATCTATGTATTTACTTTGAATGCATGAATGTTTTTGTTTGGTTGTTTGTCCAATAGTCTTGTTAAAAGACTAAAAAATAAAATGGAATTTGGAAAAAAATAAAACGGATTTCATATGGCTCTACTCTGGACTCGGACTTGACTCAGTCTCTTCTTTGGTGACTTGGACTGGAACACTGAGGACTTGAGTGACTTGACTATAACATTGATGAGTACATACATGCAGCACCCCCCCCTCTCAGTTGATATGTTGAGTAAGTTAACAGAGAGATATGCTGTAGCTTCTGCATAGCAACAGATGCACTTCCCACGAGCAGATTGGAACATTTTTGCTGAGCAAATGTTCTGTCGACAACATTCTAACCATGCTGCATCAGGCTAGCAAGGTGAATGGGGTTTTTCCTGCATCAGACTTTCATAGCTCCAGGGGTCAGAGTCGCTAAACAAAAGATGCTTGTTAGCTGAGACCTGTGTGAAAGTGTCCACTGAACAATGCTGAGCGGGGGAATAATGCTAACCGCCACGAGGACTTGACCCCAAAATGGTCAATAAGAAGTCATAAAGGCTACAGACTACTGAGAAATGGCCAGTTTGGTGATTATGTTTCCCAGTTTTGGGCTGTTTCTAAAGAAGGCTTTTCTGGAATGACATGTTAGAGATTAGAGGTTAGAGGTTTTCACTCGGCAGCAGTGATGAGTATCCTTTTGGCTTATTATGTAAATCCATAAACTGCAAACATCTGCAATCTGTCAAGAGCCATAGCAGGATTTTTTTTTACAAGGCACTAATAGGAGCTTTGAAGAGGCCGTATTTTTTTATTTTGAGTATGTTGGATTTTTTTTAATCTAAATTATATATTTTTCCTACTTGATACTCGAGCACAATTACTATTTTTTTTTAAACCTCCCAGATGAGACAACAACTTTAGCGCACATGAAATCCCGCTGAGGTCATGCTGTGTATTGAGCCATTGAGTCATTCTGTACACTCATCGTTTCGTACCCCCCACCTCCCCTCCCTCGTCCCTCATTAGGTACACTCCAGTGGGCCGCTCGTTCTTCTCCCCACCTGAAGGGTACTACCACCCCCTGGGCGGGGGGAGGGAGGTGTGGTTCGGCTTCCACCAGTCTGTGCGCCCTGCCATGTGGAAGATGATGCTCAACATTGACGGTGAGTCACTGGGAAACACGCTCAGCAGAGTGAATGAAGTCACTGATCTTGTTGTTCAATCATGTCAGTGTGTTTTTATGACGTTGTTGACCAGACCATGAGAATATCATCTCATGTAGGAAACTGAAATCTGCTGTGACCAAGGAGGATTTGAACTATCACTTAGGGGTGCACCGATCGATCAGCAAGCAATCTGTATCGGCCGATTTTGACCTCAAATATGCGATCGGCTGGTTGCCGATATTTCGGCTGATTGCAGATATTTTTTTATATTATTATTTTATTTATTTATTTATTTTTATAAAAAAAAGCCCTATCACTAATCAGGCTTTCCAACGATATAAAATACAATGCCAATTGGTATTATTAAAGGGGAGAAATAATCGACCGAAATAATGTTTCCAAACTTTTTTTGAAGAGTTTATATATCGGTGATCGGTAATCGGTGATTGGTCGATGATCGGTTGGGCAGATATTTCTCATAGGCGATCGGCAATCGGTGATCGGTGCACCCCTACTATCACTTATGATTGACAATAGACCTTATTCGCTAAGCCCGGACGGCTCCATATTGTTGACATACCGTCCTACAGCTGACAACTATAGTAACGGCCTTATTGTCGTTTCTGTTCCATTACAAAATAGCGATGGTAATGACGGCAATAAAAACCCCAGAGTTGTTGTTTGTATGCTGCCATTAATGCATGTAATAATAAACAAAAAAAAAACGAGGTGAACAGACTTTGCTGTGAGGAGCTGTCAGAAAGTTTCACCTGTCTCTCCTAACTATCCACACATCTCCTGTGCTGCTGACGTATCCTCCGTCTCGCTCCCTTCACGTCTGAGGACGGTAGAGATAGAAACAAACCACAGGGACTTTATTGCTGTCATTACTACAGCCGTGTGTAACGCAGGTCACCATCCGAACACAATTGGAACGATACAGGTAACGCTAACGGCGGCTAGCTTCCTATAAATGCTGCTCTCACATAGGTTGTCACTTGAGAGCTGCAGCGCTATGTCGAGAACATGGCGGCGGTGGGCGTGCCCGTACGCGAGTGACGTCAATCGAATAAGGTCTATAAGTACGGCAAAATGTAGGCCAGTGCACTCATTACTATTGGCTGCTTGTGCCGTTGGCTCAGGATAAGAGTTTCTGTTTAATGCCTTTAAATGTAGATGAAAACGTCCATAAAAGTTCTGGCCAATCCATCCAAGTACAACTTCAAAAAAGTAAACATTTGTTTAGTTAGTTCTGGATAAATGTGGTAAATGGACTGCAGCTCTACAATGCCCACATTCACACACACACCGACGGCGGCGAGCTACCACGCAGGGTGCTGGCACAGCCACCGGGAGCAATTTGGGCTTCAGTATCTTGCCCAAGGGCACTTTGACACACGCAGACTGGAGGAGCGGGGGATCGAACCACCGACCTCTTTGATCCAAAGCGATTGGTGGACAACCTGCGCGCTACCTCCTGAGCAGCCACAGATCTGTCTTCTCTCCACCTTCACCAGACCCTCTTACACAGCCTGTGAAAGCCTCATCATTACGCCTCGACTCCTGTTAAATAGTCACAAGGACGGATCGGCGTGCAATTTTGTTACGCCTTTTTGTTTTGCCAGGGGAGGTCGTATCAGCCCCGAATCAACGTCTTGTTTAAAAGGATAACCCGCGGGAATACGGATCGAAGCTCAGCTCATTCATAAAAACAATTACAGAGTAAACCACTTGCAGATTGAAGTTCTAGTATCAGAAATAAGGTAACCAAAGCATATAGGCTATTATAATAAGTTAATAATAAGTTAGGCTATCATTCAAAACAGGGGGGAATCAAAGGGGGGGGGATCTCTGTTTACTGCAGTCTCGTCTGTGCACATTCTCTTCCGAAAAACAACTAACCTTATAGTATTCCTGTGCGTTTATAGCCTACTAAATGGCCTATATGCCAACAAATCCATAAGTCCATATATAATAGATTTGACGTTACAGCCGTCACCGCAATAAAAGGCAAAGGCATAAATGAAAGTAAAATACGATCCATGACTCCAACAGGGGCAGCAGGAGGAATGCTCCGTGCCTGCAGGTTATGAGTAAGTAGGTTAGGCTATTTATGCTCAAAACCATGTTGACATTACTAGGCAAAATTAACGGACATAATAGGTTGAGGCCACGTCTCGTCATAGACGCTGGTTTAGCTGGCTCAGCCTGGCTGGGGGCGTGGTCCGGGTGGGGTAAAACCCCCCGTTCTATCCATTCAGCAAAGTTAGAATTTAGCTGATAGCCCAGGCCAGGCAGACACGATCGGGGATTTAACCACCGCAGTAAACGCACATCTGAGCAGACGTCTTGTGTTCTGCTCTAGAACCCCCAAACATGTAGTTTAGAGCCGCAGCACCGTCTTTTGGTGAGTCAGCCCATGAGATATATCGGCGGTTTTACCCCACTCGCGCGCCAGCCGTTTAACATTTTGTGGGCGTTCCCAGACATGCGGACTGTCTCTATAATAAGCTTAAAGGTTCTGTAAGTGATGTTTTGGTGTTAAAATAGGCCTAAACAGCTATATATTCTGTTAGGAATTACTATTATAGTGTCTTTTCGATGACATGAGTCCCACCCACAGTGCTTCTGTTCTGCTGCACAGAGCAGAGACAGTTTCAGGGTTGCCACCACCTTTTATCCAATCAGGAGGCAGAACTCCACACAGAGAGGCGGGCCTCTGTGCACATGCACAAATGGGAGGGGGACTGCTCACTGATGTTTGAAAAATGAAACCTAAGAATCTGGTCAAACTGGGCAAATCACTGAGCGCACCTTTAAGGACCTGTCAGAGGACCTCTCCATCGATGTTTTTCTCACAATACGCCCGCAGCAATTTTTTTTTTCTCTTTTGCGGGCCTGCATCTGTGGCGAGATGTGGTCTGAGGTTATTCCCTCTGTTCTGTCAGTCTCTCCTCAAAACAAGCCACAATATGTTTTATTCCCTTCCAGCAGGTAGGTTACAGCTGTTCACATCTCCATGGCAACGATAGAACGTCTCCTTTCCTTTGCGGAAAGCAGCCTTTTTCTGTGTGAACGCACCTAGAAATCCCTTTCTGTGTCAAAAAGGCAACGCCGGCTTATTCGCGGGCCTATTTCCTAAAGGCCATATTGTGGGATCTCTGTGTAGTAAAAGTGGTGCCACAGACTCATTGCTGCTCTCTACCCCCCTCTAGTGTCCGCCACGGCCTTCTACAAAGCCCAGCCTGTCATTGAGTTCATGTGTGAGGTGCTGGATATTCGCAACATCGACGAGCAGCCCAAGACTCTGACCGACTCGCAGAGGGTCCGCTTCACCAAGGAGATCAAAGGTGGGCTACTGGACAGTGTGAAACTATCCAAACACCCTGATGCCCCTCCACCTCTAAAAGGTCTTTAAAAACTCCGGGCCCCTGTCTAAACGCATCACGCTTTATAATTGCACAATGCTGCTTGCTAATTGATACCCGATGCAGCATTTGTGTGTGTATCCCTTTAAGAGCGCGAACCGCGTTGACGTGGTTCGCGCTCTTAAAGGGATACACACACAAATGAGGGATATACACGCAAATGCTGCGTCAGGTATCAATGGGTTAAATTTGTGAATGTAGTGCTTAGCTTATTTCAACATCAAAAATGTCAGTTTTTAAATTCTAACATGCATATTTCCACATTCTGGTATCGATAACAATTTGGGGAGCTCTTTGATTTACTCCAGTTTTATAAATGAGCATCTCTCTCGTCCTGTGTGTGTGTTAACGCGTGCGTGTCCTGCTGTCCTGTGTTACCACTGTAGGCCTGAAGGTGGAGGTGACCCACTGTGGCCAGATGAAGAGGAAGTATCGCGTATGCAATGTCACCCGACGCCCTGCCAGCCACCAGACGTAGGTGTCACTGTGGTCAGCAGCTGTGACCTCATGTATGACCACTATGAAGTAGAAATATCCCCTCTACCCCCTATCTATATGGATATGCCCACAATAGAGACACTGCGGAGCGCGTCATCATTCAGAAACCACGCCCAAAACGGGGGAAAACACAAACTCCCGTCCAATCCTGGCGTTCTCCTATGCCGCGTGCATGGTCGGGTTTTGCACAAAAAGATCGTATATACGGAAGATGAACACTTCAACTTATTTCATTGACAGCGACATCCACATTTTTCTTATCGCCAATTCTCAATGGTTTCCTTGTTTTGCTCAGGAGTACAAAAAAACTTTAACTGGCGATTTGTTGTCTGCGCGCAGCCCCACCACACAACAGCTTTTAGCTATGTTTAATTCAAGGAAAATGACGCTGGTGTGTGGAAATGAACGGCGCTTTTCCCCCGTGATGGGCGTGGCCTATTTCATGCAGTGTCTCTATGGAAGCTTAAACTGATTGAGTGAAACTAGACGTTTTTAGTTTCAGCAATTCCTGTAGCCTGTTCCACTTGTCTGCTCCATTAAAGCTCAATATGATATGAACTAGTTTGTGAAAGCGATTCTTCTTACAAAGTAATAAAGATTCCCCTTACTACTAGGGCTTGCGCGACTCCAGAGTTTTTCGATTTTTGCAGTGTTGGCATTAACGTTAGCCAATATGTGGAATGTAAACACAATGACTTGGGGAAAACTCCGTGGGCTGCACACACGTTTTCACTGTGATAATGTGTCCAGGGTTGCACCGTTTCTATCGGTTGTTCACCTAGGGGCACTTTACACGAGGACGGTTTCCTATGGAAACGGGGAATTATTTTATCGTTAGTGCCTCTCTTTTAGACGGCTTGCTAGCCTGCATGAAAGACGCCAGTGTGTTTATGTTTTTAATATAGTCATATCTATGGTTTATAACGCTGCCACTAATCAGAGGCAGAGAGGGCCAGGGGTGGGTTATGCCTTCAGCATCATCCGAAAAAAATATCGCTTCCGGTAAGCTAGCTAGCTAGCTAATGTTAGCTGCTGGTTGGTTGGCTAACTAGCGAATGTTAGCCGTTAGCTAACATTAACGCATTAACTAGACAAACACAGACATGCAGAGCTCCAAAAACAGAGCAATTTGTGATTTTGTTACTGTAGTTTCTGCAGAGTAACGTCCATGTACCTTTATGGATTGCACAGGGTTGGTATTGCAAAGGGATCTGACGGATAGTGCAGTAACAGTCAGCAGCTATGATAGCAGAGCCACTGGGGGTAGGAAGTCGGGGAGAGGAAGTCCATATATGGTCCATCCGGTCATGGGGCACAGCGATTGGCTGGCTCAGATTCAAATCTGAGTCAGCCAATCGCGTTGTCCGGCGCTGTTTGGGACCGTGTATAAAAGGCCACCGCTGACCGGGGTGGGTGGGGGGAACCAGAGGAGAGGGGAGAGGGGAGAGGAGGGCAGAACCAGAGGAGAGGGGGAGAGGAGAGAGGAAGAGAAGAGGAGAGGGGGAGAGGAGAGGAGAGAGGGGGGGAAGAGGAGGGGAGAGGAGGAGTGGAGAGGAGGGGAGAGGGGGAGAGGAGAGGAGGAGGATGGGAGAGGAGAGGGGGAGAAGAGGAGAGGAGGGGAGCGGAGAGGAGGAGGGGAGAGGAGAGGGGGAGAAGAGAGGAGAGGGGGAGAAGAGGAGGGAGAGGAGAGGAGAGAGGGGGAGAGGCCAGCAGTCAGCAGCTATGATAGGACAAGCCACTCGGGTGGAGGAAGTCCATATATGGTCCATCCGGTCATGGGGCACAGCGATTGGCTGGCTCAGATTCAAATCTGAGTCAGCCAATCGTGTTGTCCTGCGCTGTTTGGGACGTGTATAAAAGGCCACCGCTGACCGGGGTGGGTGGGGGGAACCAGAGGAGAGGGGGAGAGGAGAGGAGGGCAGAACCAGAGGAGAGGGGGAGAGGAGAGAGGGGGAGAAGAGAAGAGGAGAGGGGGAGAGGAGAGGAGAGAGGGGGGGAAGAGGAGGGGGAGAGGAGGAGGGGAGAGGGGGAGAGGAGAGGAGGAGAGGAGGAGAGGGGGAGAGGAGGGGAGAAGAGGAGAGGAGGGGAGAGGAGAGGAGGAGGGGAGAGGAGAGGGGGAGAAGAGAGGAGGGAGAGGAGAGGAGAGAGGGGGAGAGGCCAGCAGTCAGCAGCTATGATAGGACAAGCCACTCGGGTGGAGGAAGTCCATATATGGTCCATCTGGTCATGGGGCACAGCGATTGGCTGGCTCAGATTCAAATCTGAGTCAGCCAATCGTGTTGTCCGGCGCTGTTTGGGACCGTGTATAAAAGGCCACCGCTTACCGGGGTGGGTGGGGGGAACCAGAGGAGAGGGGAGAGGGGAGAGGAGGGCAGAACCAGAGGAGAGGGGGAGAGGAGAGAGGGGGAGAAGAGAAGGGGAGAGGAGAGGAGAGAGGGGGGGGAGAGGAGGAGGGGAGAGGGGGAGAGGAGAGGAGGAGAGGGGGAGAGGAGGGGAGAAGAGGAGAGGAGGGGAGAGGAGAGGAGGAGGGGAGAGGAGAGGGGGAGAAGAGAGGAGGGAGAGGAGAGGAGAGAGGGGGAGAGGCCAGCAGTCAGCAGCTATGATAGGACAAGCCACTCGGGTGGAGGAAGTCCATATATGGTCCATCCGGTCATGGGGCACAGCGATTGGCTGGCTCAGATTCAAATCTGAGTCAGCCAATCGTGTTGTCCTGCGCTGTTTGGGACGTGTATAAAAGGCCACCGCTGACCGGGGTGGGTGGGGGGAACCAGAGGAGAGGGGAGAGGAGGGCAGAACCAGAGGAGAGGGGGAGAGGAGAAGAGGAGAGGGGGAGAAGAGAAGAGGAGAGGGGGAGAGGAGAGAGGGGGGGAAGAGGAGGGGAGAGGGGGAGAGGAGGAGTGGAGAGGAGGGGAGAGGGGGAGAGGAGAGGGGGAGAGGAGGGGAGAAGAGGAGAGGAGGGGAGAGGAGGGGAGAGGAGAGGGGGAGAAGAGAGGGGGAGAAGAGAGGAGGGAGAGGAGAGGAGAGAGGGGGAGAGGCCAGCAGTCAGCAACTATGATAGGACAAGCCACTCGGGTGGAGGAAGTCCATATATGGTCCATCTGGTCATGGGGCACAGCGATTGGCTGGCTCAGATTCAAATCTGAGTCAGCCAATCGTGTTGTCCTGCGCTGTTTGGGACCGTGTATAAAAGGCCACCGCTGACCGGGGTGGGTGGGGGGAACCAGAGGAGAGGGGGAGAGGGGAGAGGAGGGCAGAACCAGCAAGCTCGCCCCAGACAAGCCCAGGCATGTCTGCTGCCCCCAAAACCTCGTATCTGTTGTACTGGCCTGGAACCTCCTCGCAACTCAGGAATGAAATACTTATAGCAGAACGGGGTGGGTGGGGGGAACCAGAGGAGGGGAGAGGAGGGGAGAACCAGAGGAGAGGGGGAGAGAAGAGGAGGGGAGAAGAGGGGGGGGGGAGGAGAGGGGGAGAGGAGAGGAGAGAGGGGGAGAAGAGGAGGGGAGAGGAGGAGAGGAGAGGAGGGAAGAGGAGAGGAGGAGAGGACAGGAGGGGAGAGGAGGGGAGAGGAGAGGAGAGGGGGAGAGGAGGGGAGAGGAGGGGAGAGGAGAGAGGGGGAGAGGCCAGCAGTCAGCAGCTATGATAGCACGAGCCACTCGGGGGGAGGAAGTCCATATGGTCCATCCGGTCATGGGGCACAGCGATTGGCTGGCTCAGATTCAAATCTGAGTCAGCCAATCGCGTTGTCCGGCGCTGTTTGGGACCGCGTATAAAAGGCGACCGCTGACCGGGGTGGGTGGGGGGAACCAGAGGAGAGGGGGAGGGGAGAACCGGGGGAGAGGAGGGGAGAGGGGGAGAAGAGGGGGGGAGGGGGGAGGAGAGAGGGGGAGAAGAGGAGGGGAGAGAGGGGGAGAGGGGAGAAGAGGAGAGGGGGAGAGGGGAGGAGAGAGGGGGAGAGGAGGAGAGGGGGAGAGAAGAGGAGGGGAGAGGAGGAGAGCAGAGGAGAGGAGAGGAGGAGAGGAGAGGGGGAGAGAAGAGGAGGGGAGAGGGGGAGAGGAGAGGAGGAGAGCGCGGCCAGCGGCACCACCCCGCTGGACACAGTCACCCAGGCTAAGTGCCCCTCTGCTGGGCAGACACCCAGGGCACCCAGGGCACCCAGGGCAGCCACTCCCACCACCAGGCTGCCACCACCCGCCCTGCCCCTCACCCTGCCCGGGTCCCACACCCCCGCCCGAGACACCCCTCCAGAACCCCGCGCACCAGGCAGACCCGGTGCATGGTGCATGGTGCATGGTGCATGGTGCATGGTGCATGGTGCGACGCAGTAAACAAACTCATGTTTCCCTCGTCACCAGTCATGCTGGACATCAGTACAAGTGTGAGATCCCTCTCATTCCCGCAAATATGTAACGTAGCCTACGTAAATACAGTGTTGTGTAGTGGACAGGTCCGCCCATAAGGGGGGGTAAAGGGGTAAGCTTCGAGGGGCGTCGCCACTAGGGGGGGCGCTGGAGCCAGGCAATTTTTTATTTATTTTTTTAACAGTAAAATATATCTCCCATCCTGAAAATGCGGCAACTAAATTATTTTTTGCAAGGAGTCGAACAAATACACAAAACACAGCAGCAGTAACAAGGCATGCTTGGGCAGGAGTGCTCCTGTGGAAAATAGTGCCATTCTGATGTAATCCCCCATCTGACCAGTGCAGTGAGAAGCAGCAATGTGCCACAAGGCATCTAGTCTGCCGGAAAGCCAAAAGAAGAAGAAGAAGAACAAGGCAGGCTTGGGGCAGACCATTTTGCTTGGGGCAGCAGCGCAGGCACCATTTATGGTGTAACACACAACACAGACAGGTGATAGCAAACAAAACAAGACCGGCGATGGCAAAATGCCAGGAGCAAAACAAAAGTCAGGATGCCAAAATCGCAAGGCATAAAAAAAAAAGCGGGAGCAGGCAAAGGCTTTAGACCCAAATAATAATCTGTTAACAAACTTTTTTCAGTCAGCTCCGAAAGCTGCAGCGTTGATATGAGTAAAGCGCGTACGGGGGAGGGGGGGGGCATAGTGGCTGGACCCTTCCAGGGGCACTGCCATCTCTCTGGGCGGCCCTGGTAGTGGAAGCGATCATCTTGCTCTATAATGACCAGAATGGGTGTTGTTCAAACTGAACATTTATTTCTTCAACATGCTGCAGCAGAAAGGGAGATAAACAGCGGACACTATTTTCGTAGTTAAGCTATGAAGTAGCCTACTTCCCCCCGCAGCATCGTGACATTGAATGAAAGTATAGGCTATAATGGCTCGTTTGAGATGACTTCTGGCTCGCCTGGGAAGCAGGCGAGAGCAGCCGAGTGCAGTCAGCCAATTAGAGGCAGAGAGGGGCGGGTCATGCCTTCGCCTAGCCTTCACCATCATGGGAAAAAAAAGATTGCATCCCGGAGCTAGCCTGAGAGGCTAAAAAAAGCTACATCTTACAGTTGGAGTAAGCTGACTATCAGTACGTTATTGCACGCATAGGCCTATCTTTACATTTAAACGTTTACATAGCAAAAATAAAAAATAGAAATAGAAGTAGGCTATGTCAGTGTTTTCCCCTGAATAGTCCCCAGTCATTTCACAACTCGAGCTGGTGCTTTGGGCTTTGGGGGAGGGGCCGAGCAAAGGAAGGGGTGCGCTTGATTTATAACACAAGACAGAACGAGAGACAAGAGCCGCAAAATCGTTTGATGTCGATTATCTTGTTTTCATAATCGTGGACAGCCCAAATCGTAATCTAGATTAAAATTCGATTAATCGAGCAGCCCTACCACATGGGTGATCAATATTTCTGGAGGTCCAGAAATAATTGACCATGATATGAGTATGTTCACTCTACATTTTTTGCAAGTCATTGTGGAAAAGACGACTTCTGTGATCATGCGGTTCATGAGAGTGAGATGGTCTGTTTCTTGTCTTCTCTGCCAGGTTTCCCCTCCAGCTAGAGAGCGGGCAGACAGTAGAATGTACAGTGGCCCAGTACTTCAAGCAGAAGTACAACCTGCAGCTAAAATACCCCCACCTACCATGTCTACAGGTGGGCCAGGAGCAGAAGCACACCTACCTGCCGCTGGAGGTGAGGAAAGACACATGAACTTCTGAAATTTCGATCTGGTAAAAGTAGAGTTTTATGTTTTCAGAGGAGTGACGTTTTCAAATCTCATTATCCTTAAACAAGGTTCCCATGGGTCCTTGGAATCCTTGAAAGTTTGTGAATTTGAAAAAAAATAAATAAAAAAAATAAACAAACATTGCAGCACCTTGCAGTTTACAGTCGCCCTCCTGTGGTGAGATGAAGCATTGAAGGATTACTACACAGTGTTGTAAATTAACATTACCCACACCTGCCGACCAATCAGAAAAGCGTATTTACCCAGACCTGGTATAAACAGTGGTGTTTCACACATTCAAGCCTCTCTCTTTTTAATAGTTGTCTGTGAGCTTCTGTAAAGCTGCTAGTTCTCATTATAACAGTTCTCAGTGTTGTAACAGTCATTAACCTAAATCTATGTCTCAAACTCTGCCGTGTTGGGCCTTCAAATTCAGAATCAGAATCCGAATCACTTTTATTGCCACAGTATGCAAGTTACATACGAGGAATTAGTCTTAGTGTCTGTATGCAGCGTAGCGGTCACATCAATATACAGAGATAAGAAGTAGGAAGATAACTAAAGACAATCACAAAGTTGCAAGTGCAATCAAATCGAGTAAATATATACAATATGTACATGAGTGGTGAAGTGTTCTGTGGATGATAAATATGAATTTACCTTGGATTTACATGAGATTTACAGACTGAGCTAAATAGACGTTAAATAGGCAGTGGATTTACATGAATTTACAGTCAGAGTTAAATAAGAGTTTACATTGAATGTACATGAAATTTACAGGCTAAGTTAAATAGGCATTAAATGTGCAGGGAATTGACATGAATTTACAGTCCCAGTTAAACAGACATTCAATTAGATATGAGTTAGTGGGGAGGGGGGAGTTCAGTTGAGTTTAGGAGGAGGTAGTGAGTTTGTGTGGGGCGCGGGCGTTGTTGGTGAGGTCCTTGGCGGAAGGGGTTTCCGGGCCTTGTTGGTGAGGCTGATGGCGGTTGGGAAGAAGCTGGTCTTGTGGTGGGTGGTTCTGGTCTTGGCAGACCTCAGTCTCTTGCCGTGGGGGAGTGTCTTAAAGAGTTTGTGGCCAGGGTGGGAGGGGTCAGCCATGAACTTGCGAGACCGCTTCAGTGTCCTGGCTGCATGCAGGTCCTGGAGGGATGGCAGGTTGCATCCGATTATCTTCTCAGCGCAGCGGATGATGAATTTGAGGGAATTGGGCCTGGAAAGTCCTTAAATTACCGGTAGATGTTTAAGAAGATGGCGGAACCTCCTTTGACTTTAGAACAAAACAGTGTTGTGCATCAAGGCACTAAAAGAGCACCGTTAATTGAACAAGCTCATATTTTGGCGAACGCTAAACTGAACGCAGCCATTTGTGTGGAGGAACTTTGGCAGCTCCTCCACACACACACAGCCCAGCGACAGTGAAGAAAAAAAAACTGAAGAATTGAACGTGACCAGTTCATCTTGAAAATTCGAAACTATGAACGTGTACTACCGTAGTTCATTTTAATCAGTGAGAACTGAACTTTGAGCTAGCACAACTGTGAACTTGCACAACACTTATTCAAAAGTTAAGACAGTGTTCATGTATTAGACCAGTGGTTCTCAAACTTGCTCGCGTCAAGCACCCCTAAACTGACACAAATTAGACCACGGACCCCCATTTGATAAGATTTTGTCACAGGGTCCCCCATCTTTGCTTTTAGATGTTTTATTGCAGAGAGTGTATGAAACCCATGACCAAAATAGTCCTACATTCTGTCATTGTGTTGCTTATGGATGAAATTATAGTGAAAATAAATTATTCCACTTTTTACTGGGGAACCCCTGGACCCCCCTCAAGGACCCGTGGGGGTCCCCGGACCCCACTCTGAGAACCACTGTATTAGACAGCAACTTACAGGTCACATGATTTGGACTAACTCCAACTTCAAGTGCATTGTTATTCTAAAAGACCCAAATGAATGAAGGCTTCGATCAACCACCCAGGATGAATGAAGGTGAAGGATCTCCACACTAAACACTTGGGTTTGACTCGTTCCAGGTGTGTAACACTAAACACTTGGGTTTGACTCGTTCCAGGTGTGTAACACTAAACACCTGGCTTTGACTCGTTCCAGGTGTGTAACATTGTAGCAGGTCAACGGTGCATCAAGAAGCTGACCGATAATCAGACCTCCACTATGATCAAAGCCACGGCTCGCTCTGCACCTGACAGACAGGAGGAGATCAGCAGGCTGGTGAGTAGTGGAGACACCTGGTGGCGGGGGCCACAAACTGACTTGTCAACCACCAGCATTGTATTACAGTAAGAACGTCAAGACTCGGTGACAGCAAAGTACAACGATTTGCCCTTTTCACTCTCCACAGATGAAGAACGCTAACTTCAACCTGGACCCATACATCCAGGAGTTTGGGATCAAGGTGAAAGATGAGATGGCTGAGGTGACGGGGAGAGTGTTGCCGGCCCCTATCCTACAGTATGGAGGACGGGTAAGAAAGGGCTCAGTAATCACACAGAAGAATTGTCACCTGTGATGCTAAGAGGTCTGGAAGAAGGGACACTTAAAGAGCATGGTGCAGGTTGGAGAGGGACCACATTGGGAGGGGTATATAGCAATGGGATAAAAAAAATAGGGCCATCACCTTTCGCTGGGTAGAACACCCAACAACAAGTGATGTCACAGGTGGACAACAGTCATTTAGAATACCACCTTTTTTTCCACATTTCTGCCTGCGGGCCTGTATCACGAGCCCAACATGTAAATTCATTAGAAAATTCAACCTGCACCATACTCTAGGGCAAAAAAAGGGCTCTCTTAGTGTTGCGGTTAGCGCATGCGCTTTGGAAGCGGGAGAGAGTGGTCTCGAATCCCACCTCCACCCTTCGGCAAGCCCTTAGCATGGGTTACATATGTTTATTTTTATACCTCAGTGTTGTAACAGTCATTAACCTAAATCTATGTCTCAAACTATGCCGTGTTGGGTCCTTGAATATGGCCTGGAAAGTCTAATAAGCTTGAAAATGGCGTTCGAGAGGTCACAGTGACCTTGGCCTTTGACCTTTGACCACCAAAATCTAATCAGTTCATGCTTGAGTCCAAGGCGATGTTTGAGGCAAATTTGATGAAATTCCACACACCCAATTTCCAAGCTCTGTAACGCAACAGCTCTGGAGCGCCTTGACGGAATTTCTTCCAATTTGCCTGAAATGGCGATTTGGACTCAAGAATGAACTAATGGCGGAGGCATAAATCCGCGGTGCGGTCATTCTAGTTTTATTGAGAAAATCAAACATGGTGTACTGTAAATGTGACACAAAAATATTGAATTTATCACCCAAAGAACTATGCATCCATGGAGAAAGGAAATGATCTAATTTGCTGTAGATCTCACCGGATATGGCTCAAATGTTTTCTTTCCCCCGGGTCTTCTTCTCTTCCACAGAACCGTGCCATAGCGACCCCCAACCAGGGCGTGTGGGACATGAGGGGGAAGCAGTTTTATAACGGCATCGAGATCAAAGTGTGGGCTATTGCCTGCTTCGCCCCCCAGAAACAGTGCAGAGAGGAGGTGCTCAAGTAAGTACTAATGAGACCCCCCCCCCAATTAAGTAATTAATCTGCTAACTTGCACCATGTATGAGGTTTTATGGTGTGCCGATTGTGCACAATACGTAACATACTGTATGTGCTGTGAAGAGAAGCCAAAGACACATTTCCACTGAGGTGGACAATAAAGTAAATCAAATAAAAAATCAAATCTAATTCTCTTTGGATGTGTCTTGAAGTGGATCCTGGTGAAGTCAAAAGATCCACATTTAATATACCGTAAATTCCGGACTATAAGCCGCACCTTTTTTCCCGTTTTTTGGCCTTTTTTGGCCCCTGCGGCTTATATAACGGTGCGGCTTATCTATGGATTTAAAAAAAAAAAAAAAAAAAATCTCTCTTTTTTAGCACTCTTTCTAACTATAAATCCTATATAACTATAATAAGTTTTAATTTCCTCTCTTGCCCTCTTTTCACCACACTGTATGACACTGTATGACACTGTGCACTGTAAAAAACAACACAGGTGGTGTTGTGTTATGTTGTTTTGTTGAAATGTTAATAAATGGGAGCTTCCTCAAACAGCCATCTCTTTCCCGACAATCCCCTCTGTGCATGAACCCTTACATATGGTAATTAAACATTAAAACACAAAAAAAAAAAAAAAACATTAAAACACCCGCGGCTTATAGTCCGGTGCGGCTTATATAAGAAAAAAATAGTCAACTTTGCAGGTGCGGCTTATACACCGGTGCGGCTTATAGTCCGGAATTTACGGTAGTTCTTTTCCCCCCAACTTGGAACAGGAGAAAAAATGTCCATCCATGCATTTAGCAAGCGATTCATTCCTTACAGAATAGTCGGAATCCTTAATTGCCACTTACTTTACTTTACTTTACTTTAATGTTTAGTTACACAGGACAGTGCACATTAATAAAACAGTTTACACATATAGAATCATCCCTACGTGACAACAGTAAATGTGCCGGGATTAGCCGAAGCTAGTTTTCACCCGCAGTCCTCGGGACATAGACAACTAAAAAGTACAAGATAACTACAGGATACGGGGAATAAAAGCAATATAATAAAAATGCACAAGGCATAACAATACATACACAGGATAAAAACAATACACACAAACAAGATAAGAGCAATACGGTTAAAGTGCACGGGAGACAAGATCAGTATAATAAAGTGCGTGGAGAAAGAAATACAGAATATAGACCGGCTAGAAGATCTGTGCAACAAGAATGCCCAAGAGAAGGCTACTGGTTATGGGTGCAGTGTTGGTTAGTTTTGAGCCGTTCCTTAAGTTTAACTTTGAAGGTAGGGTATGTGGGGCATTCCCTTACTGCGGCCAGGAGACCGTTCCAGACCTTCCCGCCCACGATGGACAAAACGTTTTTCCCAAATGCGGTGCGTCTGTGGCCTAACTCACAATAACTCACAATAACTCACAATAACTCACAATACATTTGTAGCAATCTGTCCCAATGACATTAAGGCAGAGACATCACGGTACATAATGACCCACATGGTATAAGGACAACAGGACCGCTCATACAGTGCAAGACATACAGTACGTAGAGCTTGATTTGCTGAATTTCTTTCCTAACTGCCTGGCTTTCAATCCTGGTTTCCCCTCAGGAACTTCACAGACCAGCTGCGTAAGATCTCCAAGGATGCTGGGATGCCCATCCAGGGCCAGCCATGTTTCTGTAAATACGCCCAGGGAGCTGACAGTGTGGAGCCCATGTTCAGGCACCTGAAGAACACCTACTCTGGACTGCAGCTCATCATCGTCATCCTGCCGGGAAAGACTCCAGTGTATGGTACGAAATGCTTACACTTTCATTGATTTATTTCTCCCTCGTATGCAAACCACGGTGGGCTTTGTTATGAGAGGGAATTTGTTAGTTTTCTTTTGCACAGATAAATAGCAAAAAGTACACACAGAAGAAAGGAAAAAAGTAGTCTTTAAACCACCAAACCATCTCAAGACACAGAAGTTAGACCAAAAGTCAGAAGATGGTGTTGTCGATGTCTGAATTCCAACTTGTCCCCATCAGCGGAGGTGAAGCGTGTGGGAGACACCCTCCTGGGCATGGCCACCCAGTGTGTCCAGGTGAAGAACGTGGTGAAGACGTCACCTCAGACCCTCTCCAACCTCTGCCTCAAGATCAACGTCAAGCTGGGAGGCATCAACAACATCCTGGTGCCTCACCAACGGTCAGCTTCTGCCTCGGCTGCATTTCTTCTCCTTCTTTCACACATAATATTCCACTTTTTTCAGAGTACTGATTTAGTGGCAGCCTTGCCCTGAAAGTAGACAACAGATTGGTTGGAGTAACCCCTTATATTTGAGATGGTTGAGTTGTATTGCTATCTAAATCTTAACAAGTGTCTTATCTTATACTAGCTAAGTCCTCACGATACTCAGAGATGCATTACCACATCACATGTTCTTTATTAGTTATTAAAATACATATTTTGGCTGAATCAAGATGCACATGCTTCAATCTGACACAATGGCAGTTAACGGTGTAGTAAGCCAGTCACTATTGTCCTGAGCCGGTCACCTCCAGTCTGACGCACTTCACAGTCTTTTTGTGTGGAGATTCATCACAGTGAAGGCCAGCTAGTGTCGTGGAATTACTTTAAACATGTCTAACAGTCTACATGTCAAATGTCATATGAACACACGGCCATTTAAATGTCCAAATAGTTTAGGTAAGTGACTTTGATGAGAGAAAGCCATACGACGCGCTTGGGCGACGTTCAAAAATTCAAAAATAAATTGCTATTTACGTTAGTATGACGTCGGGTGACCGGCTCAGGGCTAGCCTGGTGCAATGCTAAATGAGCGGTCCTCTTCCCGACTCTGGTAAAGGACATCTAAAGTGAACGATTAAAACGATGCGATACGTATGACTTTTCCACCATTAAAGTGGTTGTAAACATTACATGGTCATCATAACAGTAGCTAACTGCAGCTGTCCGACTTTGGACAATAGTCAAAACAATGTCACCACACCTTTGTGTGAAACTATGATCACTTGATAACTTGACTCAAAAGCCACCTGTTGTGGCTTAATGAATGAGTGTACGTTTTTATCTCTTCCTCTGATTCCCTCTCTCAGGTCAGCAGTCTTCCAGCAGCCAGTCATCTTCCTGGGAGCAGACGTCACGCACCCCCCCGCTGGAGACGGGAAGAAACCCTCCATTACTGCTGTAAGTCTCTGAAAAACGGCAGGAATTGAATAGCACAAGTTGACCAACAGCACATTGGTATTTATTACAGCAGCAGCCAGCGGGAGTAGTTCACCTCTGGGCCTCCTCCCAGGCTTAAGATCTGTTCAAAATGGACAAAATGGACTGCTTCATGCGAGTTTTGACCCACCTGTCAATCACAGCCACAGATGTGTACACGTTGGAAGCGAATTTCTGAAAAATCGACCGTGGTTCGAAAAAATAAACGCTGCAATAACACTCAGCGAAACTTCGCCGTTGGTATGCACGGTTGAATTGACTGATATAGGTTCGGAAAATATTATTGACGTGCGAATTAATCGCATGAAAAAAAACGCTCCCGAAGGACCTTAAGGCTACGTTCACACAGCCATCCTTAGTGCTTGAATCTAATCTTTTCCCCCCTAAGGCTACGTTTACACAGCCATCCTTAGTGCTTGAATCTAATCCTTTCCCCCCTAAGTGACTCAGATCAGTCTTTTTCATGACTGTGTGAACAGTACAAGTCACATTGAAAGTGACTTTTTTAAAGACGACCTGGGCTACTTTCAAACGTGGAAAAACATCAGATTTGAATCTGATGTTTTGGAATGTGACTCCGGTGTGAACAGACATCTGGCCCATATCTGACTTAATGCTTCAATGTGACTTTTACGTCATTCCAGAGCGACATTCATCATTATTCTGCGCTGGCGGGAGGAGGGAGGACCAAGCGGGCAGATTGTCATTACAAACATGGAGGACAGCTGTGAGGGAGCTAATCAGTGGAGTGACAGTGAGGTTTTAGACCTTATATGTAATAGCAAGAAGTAGCAGCTATTGCTCCACAAAATGCCATCATTAAAATTTTGGCTGTCTTTCTCTTCCTCGCTATCATCTGCTCCTGTATTCGCTGGCTTCCACTTCACAATAACTTGTAAATTAAACCGTAAACAACAGATGAAACAACATCGTCAGCTACCACCATGTTTACTGATGTCTTCTTCTGGGTTTATGTAGAACAGCAGTGTGCTGCGTGTGACGTTATTATTGTTCTTCTGCACATGTGGGTCACTTCAGGTCCGTGATCTGTTCACACTGGAGTCTGATATGGGCCACTTTTAAAAAGTCTGTGTGAACAGCCACACAAAAAAATCTGATGTGAGCAACAAGTCAGATTCAAGCACTAAGGATGCTGTGTGAACGTAGCCAAAGGCTACATTTTGACCAATGGAGTTCCATGACTTTTCCATCTGCACCTACAGTGCAGATGTCAGCTCAAAACACACAGGGTGTAAATGACTCATTTACTGTGTGTTTTGAGCTGACACCTGCACTGTAGCAGGCTACAGTAACTAACTGCTCCCCATCATATGTGCCCACATGTGGCTACAGTGACTCCACTGACTGTCTGCAAGTATCATACAACCCCACGTACATTATATATATACAACCCCACGTCAACACATCCCTTTATGCTTGGATTCACCATAAGTGAGGCTGAACAAAATCAACACAGTAGTAACTTAGGGAGGAGGTTGTGAAACAAATGTCTCAGCACTGACTCACAGTCAGAAGGGAAATGACATCACTGCGATCCTCGCCTGGCCTCCGCCTCCGCTGCACTGTGGTTGGCTGGCCTCCACCTCCACTGCACTGTGGTTGGCTGGCCTCCACCTCCGCTGCACTGTGGTTGGCTGGCCTCCACCTCCGCTGCACTGTGGTTGGCTGAGTTGTTGCCCAGCAGTTATGACAAGCGACTGAGTCACACAGGCAGGATTTGGGAGAGGAGAGTTGGTCTGTTTCCCTCTTTTTTTACTGAGGACAAATCTGGTGAATGATGATGATTGTAGTGCGTAGGCTACTATGATGTTTGGGCCAAAAAAAAGGAGTTGACAGAGAGCCAACACTTACTAATGGCAGCCACTAGGGGGGGCTAACGCACAAATATAAACACTGGAGAAAAATTTACCATATCTGTGAATTGACGTTTTTAGGTTTTCATGTTGATTTTTTTCCTCTGCACTGTGGTTTGTGTTGTATTTTATGGTTCTTTTTTATATCCTGCTGCAACCAATATCCTGTGTGACTGAGTAGAGACAATAACTCAAGATCAATACATGATATAAATGTCATCCTTACACAAGTTAGCCAACAGATTCCCCCTATAGAATAGATGTCATTACATTTCCGAGCACCTTGCTGCATAAATCTACATATTAATAAGGAAACTGATTTTTTTAAACTACTCCTACGGTGTTGTGTGAAGTATGTTGAGATGGAAATATTTGCTGAATTTCTTTAAATACAGAGAAGAGGTAGGAGATGTGAAAAGATGAGCAGCGCGCTTTTCCTCCAAATGTTCAACTTTTTTCAGCTTAAAACGCCCAGAGCGCTCCGCCCAAAAACAAAAGATGCCACCGGCGCTTAAACGCCACCAGGTGCGCTCCTTGAAAGAGGAACGTGCTTAGCACGTCCTTACATAGAGAATGAACTGCAGAAAGATGCTGGCAGCTCAAATGAGCGGCTTGTGTGTGAACAGAACGCCGCCTTATTAGGCTGGTGATATTTAAGATGGACCTTGTGTATGAGTGCTATCTGGGTGCGTTTGGCTGTTTTGTTACTTCAGACGTCGATGTGGGATGATGTTGCTTTTTCACTATTGTTGCATGAAATGCAGAACACATTTCTGTATAAACGGACAATAAAGTATCATCTTATTCTTATCTTATTACTAATGGGATACAGGCGTCAGTAGCTCAGGAGGTAGAGCTGCTGTCTGGGAATTGGAAGGTTCCCGTTTCGACGCTCACTAGTCCCCGGGCTGTGTGTCCAAGTGTGCTCGAGTAGTAGGACCGGATGATATGATTTCAAATAACCATTATTTCAAACTTTTAACTCAAGCATAGTATTTCTTAAGGGGACAGTTGATGAACGCACGCACTGGAGAAAGTTAAATTAACCCACATGAGCCAGATTAAGTCGGCTAGAGGTTGTAAATGTCGGTTTCGATACATTTTCCGTTAATTGCCCGGCCCTATCCTTGAGCCAGACACTGAACCCCTAACTGCTCCCGACGAGCAGTTAGCGACACTGAACCCCCAACTGCTCCCAATGAGCAGTTAAAAAGGGCCTTTCTGTGTGGAGTTTGCATGTTCTCCCCGTGCCCCCTGGGGGTTTCCTTCATATAGGAACCCCCTTCACCAAAACATGCAATATCCTGGTTGCTAATGTGGTTCCTCCTCTGGTCGTTAAGGGCGCCTGTTCAGAGGGGAACTGGTTGGAATAGCGTGAACCTCCCACGTGCTATGTCCTACCGGTGAAGCTTCCCCTGTCAGGTGAAAAGAAGCGGCTGGATAACTGCCCATGTCTCGGAGGAAGCATGGAGCCAGCCTCGGCTCTCCCCAGATCGGCAGAGGGTGGAGCAGCAACCAGGATAAATAAATTAAAATTAGCACTAATGGGGGATAAAAATGGGATAAAAAAATCTCGGTGTTCAGCTCACTGAGCTCCTTCCTGTCGTCCTCTGTCTTGCAGGTGGTAGGCAGTATGGACGCCCACCCCAGCAGATACTGTGCCACAGTGCGGGTGCAGAGGCCCCGGCAGGAGATCATTGAAGATCTGTCTTACATGGTGCGCGAGCTGCTGATCCAGTTCTACAAGTCCACCCGCTTTAAGCCCACCAGGATCATCTTCTACAGAGATGGCGTTCCTGAAGGACAGTTGCCACAGGTACGTATGTAGTGCCCAGGGCAAAGGAATGCGTCATTTTTGCAAAAAAGACAACCAAAGAAAAGTGGAGATGCTTTTCAGAGTTGGTGATATCAAGAATGTTCTGAGTTATTTTGTCTCTCTGGATTTCCCCCCGTTTTCGCCCCAGTTGTACTTTGCCAATTCCTCCCGCCAAGCTGTCCCAGTCGTTGCTCCGTCCCCTCTGCCGATCTAGGGAGAGTTGTAGACTAGCACATGCTTCCTCCGATACATCACCTGGCAGCGAGGAGTTCCACCGGCAGGATCCCCCTCCCCAGTTCCCCTCCCCCCGAACAGACTGACCAGAGGAAGCGCTAATGCAGCGACTAGGACATATAGCCTTAATCCGGCTTCCCACCAGCAGACACGGCCAATTGTGCCTGTATGGACGCCCGACCAAGCCGGAGGCAACATGGGGCTCGAACCTGCGACCCTCGTGTTAGTAGGCAGGGAATCTACCGCTGCACTACCCGCTCGCCCGCAATGTTCTGTGATTTTGGGGCGATGCGTGACTAGAATCCAATGAATCTCTTCAAATAATGGAGCATCTCCAAAATGTGTTTAAAAATCTCTGATGTGGTAGGACAGTATTTGAGCATTTTTCTTGAACATGAACTATGTAAGCAATATTTTCAGATAACACATTTGTTCAGGCTAATGAATGATGTTCTTGTGTTTTGTAGATCCTCCACTACGAGCTCCTAGCCATCAGAGATGCATGCATCAAGCTGGAGAAAGACTACCAGCCAGGCATCACCTACATTGTGGTCCAGAAACGCCACCACACACGCCTCTTCTGCGCTGACAAGTCTGAGAGAGTGAGCTTTTTCATCATCTGTTTATTTGACTGTGGTCAGAACATGCTGGTGCAATTACTGTCCAAATCACAAATTCATAGTGTTTTCTAAGGCCTTTTGCAAGAAATAATGATGATTGCAGTCTGACACAGTTAAAGAGAGACATTTAAATAGGTTGAATACTTGTTTTGATATATTTTTCTCTATACATGCATAAGTCCTATTTTATTTCCCTCGTGTATTTTGTGGTGTGGTCCACTGTTTTCATGAAGTTATTATAATTTACTTTTCGAATTTTTTTATTTTACTTTTTTAAAGGTTCTGTCCTCTCATACACAATGCTTTCTTTATTTTGTTCTATTTTCATCTGACGTTTCTGTTTATTTTTCGATTAAATATTTGATCATTACCAACCTTTGTCTGTTGCTAGATTGGGAAGAGTGGGAATATTCCTGCAGGGACCACAGTGGATACCAGCATCACTCATCCCTTTGAGTTTGACTTCTACCTGTGCAGCCATGCTGGCATACAGGTAATAATACTGGAAGCGTTTCTGAATCCACTGAGAATGACTGTATATGCTCTATAATTAGATACAATTGTTGTTATTGACTCCAAACCCTGAAGAGATATCATTTGGTGGCTCTACTACATAATCAAAGTGGGTTATTTTTCATTTGCTATACTTTTCTCTGCCTCCTCTCTGTCTCCAGGGTACCAGTCGCCCCTCTCATTACTACGTCCTGTGGGACGACAATCGTTTCACCGCTGACGAGTTGCAGATCCTAACCTACCAGTTGTGCCACACGTACGTGCGTTGTACCCGCTCTGTCTCCATCCCTGCGCCAGCCTACTATGCGCGTCTTGTGGCCTTCCGCGCCCGCTACCATCTAGTGGACAAAGAACACGACAGGTTAGTGTGGGTTATGAAAAACAAAGCTTTCTGTTTTGAATATCTCTTAAGGATCATAAATCAAATAAAATCGGACAGTTTGAGAGCTATTGGTAGGGCTGGCTATCATTTATAACATTGACCCTACCGACATCAATACCCTTGTGTGATCGTGATACCAATAAAGTACTTCATTCCATACCTTTTTGTGTAGCATAGCCATACTTTTATACTTTTGAACGCTTTGGTGGCATCCTCGGTACACTGAACTGCCAACTCCGTCGCACGTGCTCCACTTCACCACCACAGACTGTATGGGTTTGTAGTATGCTGCTGTAGTGGGCCAATCACACGGCACATTCAATCGAAGAACGCTTGCGATCATTGGCTGTGAGTAAAACGATACAAATAGTCATTTTTTTTCTAGATCTGCGTCCAAAAAGGTTTGAATGCAGGTATCGTTTGACTGGAGAGGTTTCGATACTACTTGTTGCTGGGTTGTTTTCGGTCGATACCTTAAACTTAAAAGTATTGCGTACCAATACCCCAGCCCTAGCTATTTTTGGTGACCTTATTCTGCTCATAAGATATGAAAATACTGTAACACAGTGGTGCCCAACCAGTCGATCGCGGTCTACTGGTCGACCGCGGACTGACTCCAGGTCGATCGCGTCAAAAATCGTTTTTTTTTTTTTTTTTTTTTTTTAATAATCAAATAAAATATAATGGAAGTACATGCAGTTGTCTATTTTAATTATGGAAGAAAGGAGAAGTGGGGACCGCACTCGAATGCAATAAACAACTTTAATGTTCTTTGGCACATTAAAGCTGTTTATTGCATTCGAGTGCGGTCCCCACTTCTCCTTTCTTCCATTAAGTCTTTTTGGGACCACGCACCAGTCTGAGTGCAGTGGTAACTCTATTATTTTCTTATTTTAATTATGGATCATAATACAATGCAATTCCAAATGCACTTTTATTTTAAAAGTAGCCACACAGTGAGAAAAAAGAAAGTGAGAAAAAATAAATCATGTATTGTGGAAAAAAAGTGATGCATCGATTTAAGATGCATCGAGATGCATCGATAATCGTAATCGAATCGAATCGTAGCCCTCTGAATCGTAATCGAATCGAATCATGAGGCCAGTGAAGATTCACAGCCCTAATGTCAAGTGGTTGTGGGACAACGAGAAAGTGTTGTGAGGTTAGTTACTGCAGGCTGGAAACCATGTGTGTGCGTTTGCGATGTTGAAACTGGACTGGTAGATCTCGGGAGGCTGGCTACTTGAAAAGTAGATCTTCGGTCAAAAAAGGTTGGGCACCCCTGCTGTAACATGTGGGTGACCTGCGTCTTGTCTCTGTGTTTTCTGTCTGTGTAGTGGAGAGGGCAGCCATGTGTCTGGTCAGAGCAACGGTCGGGACCCCCAGGCGCTGGCCAAAGCCGTTCAGATTCACCACGACACCCTGAGGACCATGTACTTCGCCTGAGCGCTACACCCACCCTCTCTGACCATCGACCCCTCTCACCTCATTCCTACCTGAGTGGGCAGAGAGCCCACAGTAAGCCACCACCACCTCATCCCCATCCCTTATTCCCTGTGACTGCCCACTACACATCCAGTACTCCACTGATCTCCTGACCACTCCTGACCGGGCCGGGTCAGTCCCACCCGAAACCCAAAAGAACATCAAGCCCTTCTTCACCTGTAAAACACAGGCAGACTCTACAGCCTCATGCACTCACACAACAACGGTTATGATTATTATTGTTATTATTGTCTTTTTGTTGTTGTTTTTACTTGCTCTTTTTATGTTGAATTTTTTAAAACCTGTAATTATTATTGTGTATTAAGTGTATCGTACGCTACCTTCACACTCCTATGTATGTATGTAAGTATGCAATACGGATGGGAGGAAAATAGGCGGTAAAAAGACTAAAGGATCCCGAGAACTTTTTGACTGCCACCACGATGCTGCCTCTTGACCCATCCGGATGCCGGAATGCCGGAATGCCGGATGCCAGTGTTCAAGCCCCCTGGTACGGGGACCCTCCAGAGGGGCGGTAACGGACACACACAAAACACAACACTTATTATCATTTTAACGTTGTCATGAACGACATTCTTATTTTTTAAATATGTTTTTGAATAATGTTATTTTTTTAAACGGCCTCGAGGAGTCTGAGGCGCATGGTACATTAGCACTTAGCGATAGCATTATAGATGCCAACCAGTCCTGCGCATTACAAGTTTGTTAGTATATGTGAGGCTAGCCCTCTGGTCTTTATATTAGCAGATGCCGAGAACGAGCAGGTGTAGCATATCGTAGATACAGGAGTGAAGTCCTGCCCGCACTCTGTGCCGGTCGGTCAGTCCCTTAGAGAATGAGCCTATAGAGGCGGACTTAGCATAATAATAGAGGGACCATTTGCATAGAGTGTATCAAATATACTTGCACCCCATGCACCTAAACCAGCATTATTTACCAGCCAAATGTGATGCCAACCAATGGGAAAAGGGGCACTTAAACAGGAAGAGAATCTGTTATTTCTGTATGCATTGTTGCTCTTCTACGAATTACGAGGCACTTTTCTTTTACTTTGTTTTATTTCAGAATGGGGAGACTTGTCTGTCCTGAGGCTTGACACACACTTTGATATGTTCACTCCCACACTGACTCTCATAGCTTTCTGAACAAAGAGTAACCGATGCAAGAGGCAAGGTCAGCTCTCCTTTGTGGGATTTGAACGCAGGCGTTTGTAAGTCTGTGATCACTAAAGTGCTGCAAAGCTGAACTCTCGTTCAGCGACTGACCTCTGACCTTGCTCTCTGCCCATTCTGCACATTCTGCACATTCCAACATGTATCGATCGATATCAACGTAGACGACTGGCACAGTGCGCTCTGCCGCACACACACACACACCCCTCATCACACACACACACACACACACACACCCCTCATCCCTCATCACACAACTCTCCCCATTCCCTCCTACTCCACGCAGGCGTTTACAGACACCACTATGTGTAGCCTAGCTAACATAAGCACACTATCTCGTCTCTTCCCCTGCAGTACCCTCTCTTGGCATGTAGAGGGCGTCTTCTTCAAATGCACTTACCAACCCATATGGACACTTACCCCTCTTTTCAATAGCACCCTCTCTCCATGCTCCTCACTTCTACATCACACACCTGTGTCATTCCCTGACCCGTCCCCCGAGCCTGTGATAGCCAATCCCCATTGGTGCTCTGTGTGCACGGGCAACACAGATAGGGGCTTGCTACATAGGATAGGGTGGACCGTTATTATTACTACTTATTAATATGCCCCGCCTTCACCTCTAGTCACTTTCTGGCTTTATGGGGGGGGGGGGGGGGGGTTGCATGTAACTATTTTTTATGACTGGATATTCTGAGCCACCTTATTTTGGTTTCCTTAGAGGTAGGAGCTTCGAGCTCACTGCTGCCTGTCAGTCGTTTTGCCTCGATTGTGTAATGGTTAAAGACTGCTTTTTAATTTTTTTCCTGTGTTATTATTATTGATATTAATGTTATTATTAATGTGACTAGTGTCAGAGTGTATCCTCAAGAGGGCGCTGTGGGGACAGTCTCAGATTTCCACCTCAGTTGCCCTTTAAGCGCCTCAAATCGTATCTGATGGTTAGAGCCCCTTTGAGCTGAAAGGGATAAAAAAAGATAAAGGATCAGATGAGTTTGATTTTTAAATCATGTTTATGAACTTGCATAATCAAAATGCCTTTGTACACCGTTTGACTGATCCTTCATTGTGTCCAAGGTGATTTGTATATATAAATCTATATTAACCTGTTACTGTATGTATTTTGGCTCACCAGTTGCCGGGCCTTTCGCAGTTGGGGTTAGTGTTTCACCCCCCCCCACTCTGTGTTAAGATATTTCAGTCTGGGGACAGTCCCAGGGTTAGGCTTAGGGTTAACCTAAACCGAACCTTAGGGTTAGGGTTAACCCTAACCCTGGGACTGTAGGGTTAGGGTTAACCCTAACCCTACAGTCCCAGGGTTAGGGTTAACCCTAACCCTAACCCTACAGTCCCAGCAGCACCGCTCAATCCAGATGCAGTTCTTCACTTACTGAAGCCACAAAGCACCTTGCGAAGAGGGGAGACCAGATTGCAGTCACCCTGGAAATGCATCATGTGGACACCGGAGAGTCCACTCCTCTCCACACCGGAGAGTCTGTCCTCTCCTCTCCACACCGGAGAGTCTGTCCACTCCTCTCCACATCGGAGAGTCTGTCCACTCCTCTCCACACCGGAGAGTCTGTCCACTCCTCTCCACACCGGAGAGTCTGTCCACTCCTCTCCACATCGGAGAGTCTGTCCACTCCTCTCCACACCGGAGAGTCTGTCCTCTCCTCTCCACACCGGAGAGTCTGTCCACTCCTCTCCACATCGGAGAGTCTGTCCACTCCTCTCCACACCGGAGAGTCTGTCCACTCCTCTCCTCTCCACACAGCCTCACTGACTTAAGCAATATTGAAGCCACTGATCAAGAACAGTCCTTGTCATAGCACTTCCCAATAGATTTGAATGAAAGGACATGGAAGCAACTTATTTTGGCTCTGTGTATGTAATAGTATGGGAAGTCTGTTGGGGAGGGTTATTTTTTAAAGAAAATAAATTTGTTTTTTATTACTTCTGGTTGTTTTCTTCTTCTTCATGAACTTGGTCATAACAACACTATCATTTACTGTTGACTCAGAATTTCCTTTTCAGATGAACACTTTATCGATATCCTCAGACAGCAACTGATGATGACTTTCAGTACCAAACACATTGCACATTTAGTGTAGATAGTCGGGGGTGATACTCCTGATCTCCCTCACATTAATGAAAACCATAACATAATAGACCCTTCTCACGGGGGCCATGATTGGAAGTTGGAAACCCTCATTAGTGTTTTGCTTGCACCTGTGTTTACCCTGCCTTTTCGACACAAAATGGCCCCCGTGAGAAGGGTCTATTTGTTGATGATGTAGGTCGGAAAATGATGTGCCAAAAAGCAGCGTTCCCCTCTGGTTAGAGGCGGAGTTATTGATCGTGACGTCAGGTGACACAGAGCCCACCTCTTCCTGTCGGTGTCAGAAAGGCAACTTCACCATATTTAGCTGCTCGCTGCTGAAGCTGAACGCAGAGTGGATCTGTCAAACCAGTGTGAGCAGAGCATCTGGACACTTATCGGAGGACACCACCCGGAGTTGACAGCTTTCTTTCGGCGCCGTGATACGAACTTACAGGAGACGATCTCGTCGGGATCCTCTGCTCGGGAAAAGGGCCTGTGTGTCAACGACTGTTTTCAACGCGATAAAGTAGTGCCCGTCGTCTGTCACAATTCCAACTATCCAACAGCAGCCGAGGCTAGCCAGCTAGCTAATTACCACAGCTACACAGACAGACAGACAGACAGACAGAGGCTCTGTGTGCTGCGGGGGATTTGTGTTCTCGCTTTTCAGCATCAGAGATCGGAAGGAGTTGATCTGAACCCAACGAACCCGCTGCTATGATCTCTTGACAGCTCGTCTCGTTTGTTCTGTCCACTTTCTCCAGCCTGGCTAGCTCAGGCTAACTTAGCTTCTTTAGCAGCAGGTTTGCCCGAGCTATCGATCGCCGTGTGGCAGAGGAGTCTGATCGGATACGGTGACCGTGTGAGGAGGACGCCGGTGTGCAGAGTCAGACACCAAAGACCCCCCGGTCCCCCCCGGTCATACAGACGGACCGAAGCGGAGAGAGAGAGAGACAGAGAGGGCCCCTGGCTCCTGGAGGGGAGGGGAGGACGCGCCGCAGAGGCGTTGCGCTGCCGAGGAGGGAGAGGGAGACACCGGAGCGAACGGAGGAAGAGACCCCGCGTTTAGACAACTGTGATCCGGGGAACCGGGCAGGGACCTCATGAATGGAAATCGGAACTACAGGTAAACAAACGTCTCTCTCTCTCTCTCTCTCTCTCTCTCTCTCTCTCTCTCTCTCTCTCTGTCACTCTGTTCATAGGCAGCAGTCTTCAAGTTTGTTGACACTACCACCAAGTTTCAACATAAATGGCACACAGGCTACAGTATACCTGCGATTATAATACACTTTATAGCCCAATATCATCCGCGCTGGTCGGGGTTAATGCCTGCTGTCTGTCACTCGTGTGTCTGACAGCTACCAGGTGCTCAGTGTTGTTGAACCAGAGAGTGTGTCAGCCGCTGCTTGCTGTCATGTTGCCCATGTGTGAGTCTGTGAAGTTCCTCCCCAGCATCAGGTGTGTGGTTAAGTAAGGGATGATCAACTCCTAGGTGCGCGTTAAAGCCACATATTCTCCTCCTCCACACCCCAGGCTAGACTCTAGCCTATGTTGAGTTTCTAGCCGCTAGAGGTTGGCTTCTCCCACAGACTGAGAGGGCACACCTGGCGTTAACATGTGGTTTCTGCCATCAGATTGCAATCTGATTGTATTTGATCACTTCAGCCTGATTCCATTTACACCTGGCGTTAACATGCATTTTCTGCAATCTGCTTGCAATCAGATGGCAGAAATGGTTGTCCTCTCAATCCGCATAAAGTTGCTGTATCCAGATTGAGAGGACACATTGCATTTACACTTGGGTTCAATGTGTACACAATGCATCCCTGACCACCTCCGGAGGTGGTTTGGCCGATCAGATTGCAATCCTTCTTCAATGCGTTTTGGGGGTGTTTACACCTGTACTTTCAAGTGATGAAACACAATCTGATTGCAATCTGATCACAGAAAACGCATGTTAGCGCCAGGTGTAAATGGCCTCTCTACAGAGTATAAACATGTATCGTGTTTAGCTATGCCCATGCCAGCGCCACAAGCATGTGACATTCATCTCTACATTTATTTGAGCATGATGCTATTATCCGAGGCAAACTTAGAAAGAGGGTCGGCACTTTTGGGTTCAGTGTCTTGCTGAAGGACGCTGACCGGATACATGGCTGTTGTTTGGGATGCAAATTGGCTGTTGCAGCCGCGGATCGAATGTGTGTGAGCTTAGCTTTAAGTCACAGAGTGCTTTTCTCCAACCACTAGAGCACCCTGGGTTTAAAGTTTAAACATTGGCAGCCAAACACGTTAGTGTGTCACAGCTTGTGTGCTGCAGTGACCACAAGTAACCTTGTGAATTCCTGTCCGGTCCTGCTGGTGATAAAACTCCCGCTCATAGTAGCAGTTAAACAGTCCAGTGAGTCAGCCTGGCTTCCTTTGTCTCAGCTGTAATGGATGGTTTCCACTTTTCCACTTGTGCTGCAACCATAAAGTGAAAAGCAGGTATCCCAGATCAGCCAGCGACACATGACCCTGCACAGTTATTCACACAAAGAGGACTTCCGTCTGCTGACTGACCGACCGACCGTCCGACCTACTGACCGACCGACCGTCTTACCTACAGTACCTACCTACCTACCTACCTCTGGGCCCTTCCCAGTCCCCAGTGTCTGTAACGGACCAGGAGGTGTTATCCCAATAGCCAAGCACCTGGGAGTTGGATGTGTGTGTGGCTGTGTGGGCGGGACTAGTGTCCTCTAGTAAGAGAGTGGCGTCAGTGGAGGACCAAAATGCGAGACTCATTAGCCAATGAACAGCCAGGAATGGGTCCCGCGCTACTTTTGCATGCTAAAATAAAGCTGATAATTTGTACAATTTGATTCAAGGGATGAAAAACCCTTTCAAAGTACAACACAAACTGTCTATTTTGCTGCAACTCGACAGTGCTGCTTTTTTTACTCAAGAGTTCCACTTTCTACTTCCTGGAAAAAAAAAACTGGTCCATTGGAGTGAATGGAGATGTCGGAACTCTTCTATTATATGGCTCTGGGGGGGACAGACAGGTGTGTGAGCTTCATTGACTGTGTGTGGCTGAGCGTTTAGACGACACAAGTCTGTAAATACAGTCAGATTGAATCACATTTGACTGTGATGTGTGGGTTGTGCATGTGAGTCTCTGTGGGGTCTTTCTTCATATTGTGTTTGGGCACAATTGCGTATCGGTGTCACCAACCGCCAAAGGACCCTGTCGCCAGTGAGCCCTGTGCCTGGGTGCAGTGAGCCCTGTGCCTGGGTGCAGTGAGCCCTGTGCCTGGGTGCAGGGAGCCCTGTGCCTGGGTGCAGTGAGCCCTGTGCCTGGGAGCAGTGAGTCCTGTGCCTGGGTGCAGTGAGTCCTGTGCCTGGGTGCAGTGAGCCCTGTGCCTGGGTGCAGTGAGCCCTGTGCCTGGGTGCAGTGAGCCCTGTGCCTCGGTGCAGTGGGTGCAGTGAGCCCTGTGCCTGGGTGGGTGAATGATTGAAAGGGGCTCTCTCTCTAGTCTATCAGACAGTCAGTCAGCAGCTCAGAGAAGCAGCGTGAGAAAATGCAAATGAACCATCAGCTCCTCTTGGTGGTCATCTGAGCAGCGTATGAACCATCAGCTCCTCTTGGTGGTCGTCTGAGCAGCGTATGAACCATCAGCTCCTCTTGGTGGTCGTCTGAGCAGCGTATGAACCATCAGCTCCTCCTGGTGGTCGTCTGAGCAGCGTATGAACCATCAGCTCCTCTTGGTGGTCGTCTGAGCAGCGTCTGAACCATCAGCTCCTCTTGGTGGTCGTCTGAGCAGCGACGCACGTGGCGTAGAAACCACGGCTCTGCTGAGATTAGCACTAAGGATCAAAATGAGTGTGAGGCTTTCACAAATCCAATCCATTTTGTGCTAAGTGCTAACTCTGGTAGGAAGATGCCTGCTGACAAACGGCTGGACACTTGACATTGATTATTTTTATTTTTTACTTTGTGGCTGAGCTACAAAGTCAGAGAACTTGTCAGAATTTGCATTTAAAGACTTTATTATAAACGGTTTCAACTCGACAACATAAACATTATCGTTACCCAAGCTTACTTCCTGGTGCAGTGTTTGCTAGTGTAACTGCGTTGTGTAGGTGGTACCTGCAGCAACCCATGTTAAGGGCTTGTCCAGGGGTGGATACGAACCGCCAACCTTCGGCTTGGGAGTCCGACATGTTAACCGCAACGCCAAGAGAGCTAGCTCCCTTGGCGGAGCTGATTAACGTGCCTTTATACCTGGGGAGTGAGTTTAACCAATCCACTCGCTACCACTCGGGACTCACGAGGAATCCACGCTGATTCAACTCGGTTACACTAGTACAACTAACTGACAGGACATGAGTTCCAAACTGTTCCCTATAATAGCAACACAATCAGTCAGTCTATAAACGTAGCCTTGTTAACTCCACTGGAGGCCTCACGGATTACCATAACCTGAACAAGATGTCTGTCATTGATTGTGTTGCATGGTTGCTGTTTTCTCTGTGTTCCTGATAAGATGCAATATTGTAAGTCGCTTTGGACAAAAGCATCGCTAAATGGCATACTGTATGTATGTGTATAACTGTTAACATGGAGACTCAAAATCAATCTTTTCGATAACACTTTTTTGACTATGTAGCATAGGCAGAAGATGAAATCCATACAGAAGGCAGCCGCTGCTAAATCACTGTGGTTTAGTGGCCTTACATCAGAGCAGTCTTCTTGACTCATGATGAGGAGTTGGTGCGATGCTGATGCTTGGCTGTAGGAGCGTATGTGTGTGCTTGCTGTGTGGAGGTGAGGTGGCACCTGACGCACAGAAGACACAGAGATGAGGAGACCTGGCAGACAGACAGGAGGATAATGGGGACCCCCCCCCCCCCCTCCTTCAGGTCACACTACACTTGGTAACCAGGCAGGGAGGACCCCCCCCCCCCTCTTCAGGTCACACTACACTTGGTAACCAACAGGCCCCCCTCCTTCAGGTCACACTACACTTGGTAACCAGGCAGGGAGGACTGGATGGCAGAAGATGACTCAGCCTGCTATGAGGCTATGAGGTGGCTTTTTCAGTCTGGTAACACATCGGGGTGGGAATCACCAGATGCCCACGATACGATACTAAAACAATACTTGAGTCACGATACGATAGTATTGCGATATTGCGATATGCTAGTATTGCGATATATTGAATATTGCGATATTTCGATATATTGTCTAACTCCTTTTCCTGCCTTTTCCTTGACCTCACCAGAAGTAAAACATGCAGTGTTTTTTTGTTTTGTTTTGTTTTTGCCCCACACGTAGGCTACATTATTAAGCTTCTCTGGACTCAATACGCCACTGCAGGCGCAGACTGCAACATTGGGCACTTCGGGGAGATGCCCGGTGGACTGGCCTGGCCTGCAAAAAAATAAAAAATAAAATAAAATAATAATTAAATATCGATACAATATCGTCAGGCAAAATATCGCGGTACTATGGTGTATCGATTTCCCCCCTCACCCCTAGTAACACAGCCTTCGACAGGAACGTCGATGGTCCTAGTTTGAAGGACAACTTTTCTTTGGGGAATTTGTGGTGATTTCTCAAATTAGCCTCTGATGTCTGGCTCTTGCATTCTGCCAGTCTCCCTCTCTCTCTATCTCTCTCTCTATCTCTCTCTCTCTATCTCTCTCTCTCCATCTCTCTCTCTCTCTCTCTCTCTCCATCTCTCTCTCTCTCTCACTCTCTCTATCTCTCTCCATCTCTCTCTATCCCTCTCTCCATCTCTCTCTCTATCTCTCTCTCTCTCTCCATCTCTCTCTATCTCTCTCCATCTCTCTCTCACTCACTCACTCACTCTCTCTCTCTCTCTCTCTCTCTCTCCATCTCTCTCTCTCTCCCTCTCTCTCTATCTCTCTCCATCTCTCTCCCTCTCTCTCTATCTCTCTCTCTCTCTCCATCTCTCTCTCTCTCTCTCCATCTCTCTCACTCTCTCTCTCTCTCTCTCTCTCCATCTCTCTCTCTCTCTCTCTCCCCCTCTCTCTCTCCATCTCTCTCTGTCTATCCATCTCTCTCTCACTCTCTCTCTCTCTCTCCATCTCTCTCTCTCTCTCTCCATCTCTCTCTCTCTCTCTGTCCCTTCCTCACAGTCTAGTTTTTCCCGCTCTCTTTTAGTTCACAAACGGTCACCACCTCCTTCCATTGCTTGGTCCCTCTGGACCAAAGCCTTTCCTGTCTGTGGCTCAGTGGGAAGCTTTGACTTCCCTGTCACTCCTCTGGTAGAGCCATATGAAATCCGTTTTATTTTTTTCCAAATTCCATTTTATTTTTTCCCGAATTCCGTTTTTTCCGTTTTAATTGTTCTGAATTCTGTGTTTTGCTTTTTACGCTCAATTTACCATCAGAAATAGTGTCTAATATGTGGGGATGAATAAATGTCCACAATTTAATAAGATACAACAGTCAGTTTACACAACAATGCACCATTTTTAACAAGTGATTCAAGTCAGAAATACAGTAGATGACTGTACAAAACATTCTATATATTTTTTATGTTTCTAAAGTGTTTTTAAGCTTCTCATTGTGTGCTTCAAGTAAAGAAAAAACAACTGTGAACAAACAGTATTTCTATTTTATTTTGAAAGTTATAACAGGAAGTGGTGGTGTTTATCTTTGCTAACTTGAACGTCTTAACGTGAGTATTAGAGAAAGAAGAAATTGTGTAAAAACGGCATGTGTCAAGTGAATAAGAATACACCACCACAATTTAAACTTTTCCAGCTTCATCATGTGCAAAAGGGGATATTTCGTCTTTCATTCCCTGTTGCCATCTAGACTACGGTCGAAGGCTTTGAAGGCAAGTAACACTGATAACTGTGTCTACAAAGTATTGATCTAACGTGATCAAGACGTCTGCAAGTAGTTAACGTTATGCTAACATTTTAAACGAACAACATAACAGAATTAAATAGAATAGTGAGAAGGTCGAATGATGCGGAATCATTCACAGCTGACATCTAACGCTAAAGTTATAGGCTACTTCACGCACACTTCAGACAGGGTTCTTCCTGCACGTTGTCGCCGAAGCTATTGCTGGAATGCTTGGAATGCGCTTGTTAATGCGCTCGTTAACTATAGTTACGTTACTGCAGATGAGTCCACTATAAGGGCAGGCAGCTGTGTGTGTGACATCACCTTATTAACATTATATATTGAATTTCAGCCCAATTATGTCAAATTCTGCAGTATTCCACGTTTTACAGTAGATTCCATTTTTATTGGTCAATTCCGCGATTCCGTTAACGCGGATTTCATATGGCTCTATCCTCTGGTAGGCTGGCTGTGTGTGGATGTTGTGCAGACAGGGGGTAGGTCTTTAGAGACAGACAGGGGGTAGGTCTTTAGAGACAGACAGGGGGTAGGTCTTTAGAGACAGACAGGGGGTAGGTCTTTAGAGACAGACAGGGGGTAGGTCTTTAGAGACAGACAGGGGGTAGGTCTTTAGAGACAGACAGGGGGTAGGTCTTTAGAGACAGACAGGGGGTAGGTCTTTAGAGACAGACAGGGGGTAGGTCTTTAGAGACAGACAGGGGGTAGGTCTTTAGAGACAGACAGGGGGTAGGTCTTTAGAGACAGACAGGGGGTAGGTCTTTAGAGACAGACAGGGGGTAGGTCTTTAGAGACAGACAGGGGGTAGGTCTTTAGAGACAGACAGGGGGTAGGTCTTTAGAGACAGACAGCGGGTAGGTCTTTAGAGACAGACAGGGGGTAGGTCTTTAGAGACAGACAGGGGGTAGGTCTTTAGAGACAGACAGGGGGTAGGTCTTTAGAGACAGACAGGGGGTAGGTCTTTAGAGACAGACAGGGGGTAGGTCTTTAGAGACAGACAGGGGGTAGGTCTTTAGAGACAGACAGGGGGTAGGTCTTTAGAGACAGACAGGGGGTAGGTCTTTAGAGACAGACAGGGGGTAGGTCTTTAGAGACAGACAGGGGGTAGGTCTTTAGAGACAGACAGGGGTAGGTCTTTAGAGACAGACAGGGGTAGGTCTTTAGGGGTAGGTCTTTAGAGACAGACGGGGTAGGTCTTTAGAGACAGACAGGGGGTAGGTCTTTAGAGACAGACAGGGGGTAGGTCTTTAGAGACAGACAGGGGGTAGGTCTTTAGAGACAGACAGGGGGTAGGTCTTTAGAGACAGACAGGGGGTAGGTCTTTAGAGACAGACAGGGGGTAGGTCTTTAGAGACAGACAGGGGTAGGTCTTTAGAGACAGACAGGGGGTTGGTCTTTAGAGACAGACGGGGTAGGTCTTTAGAGACAGACAGGGGGTAGGTCTTTAGAGAGGGCTTAGAACTTGATTTGCAGTCTCTCCATAAGGCTCAGTTGATTCAAGCAGCCCAGTGACAATAGCCACCCCCCCCCCCCCCCCCCCCGCATCCCCAGACCCTTTCCCCATCCCCAGCCACCCATAAGGCACCATTGGCATATTGTTGCTGCTTTCTATGGAGACAGAGTGCAGTTTGCCGTGGCAGAGGGAGTCGCCCGCGCCTTTATTTTGCCAAAGAAAAGCGGGAACCTCCACCCCCTCCTCCACCCCACCTCCACCCCCTCCTCCACCCCCACCCCCATTTGCCCCTCTTTGATTTTTCAAATCTGCCGCCAGCGATTCCCCCCCTCCTTAAATGTGTGTTGTGCCAGTGTTCATTCCATCTGGACAAGTAGAGGAACGGTGTCGCTCTGTTGCTGTGCTATTTTCTCTTGGGGTCAATATAGATTGTATTCTATATCCTGTTTTATTCCATTTGAACATGTTCTGCTCTATTCTATTCTATTCCAATGTCATCTAACATGTTCTTTTCTGATGTAGGCTGAGGGGGCGTGTCCACAGAAAGCTTTTTTTTTTGTTTATAGCAGAACACTTGAAGGCCCAGAGGCCAGAGCACTTCCAAAGTGCTCAGTCTACACAGCATAGTCTACACTAGGGATGTTCATCACTTATCGAAAATTGATAATTGATCGTTAAGGAATTGATTCGATCATGTGGAATTTTGATCGATTATTATTATTATTATTATTATTATTTATTATTATTTATTTTTTTGCGGACTAGGTTTGGGTGGAATTCGTTCCTGTTGATTCTTGTGCTGTCAGCTAAGCTGGAAGATGCCAATTGCCTCAATCGCCTCTCTATTCCATTATGTTCTTTTCCATTCTAATGTGCTTTAACATGTTCTAATCTATTCCAACACTTTCTGTTATGTTCTAACCTTTTCCAATGTGTTCTGTTCTCCTCAATTCTATTCACACAAAGCCTGATGTTGTTTTTAGCTTGGTTTCAGACACCATGGTATTGTGTTTTCTTCTTGGAGATGGAGTCTGTCACCCTGTGGCCTTCAGGCCTCTCTTCATGTTCTCTAACAAGGCCTGAAGGCCACAGGGTGTTTGAATGAAGACTTGTTAGAGAACAAGTCTTCATGTTCTCTAACAAGTCTTCATTAAAACAGCTCAGCTCAGATTGAGAGGCACCTCTGTTTGTTGGCTCACACATGCTGCTGGAGTGTGGGGCCGATGTGGGTGGGCTCAGCAGAGAGAGGGAACGCACCAGGGATGGAGAGAGAGGGGTGGTAGAGAGGACTAGGAGACACGAGGGATGGAGAGAGTGGGGGGGTAGAGATGACTAGGAGGAGAGTGGGGGGGTAGAGTGGACTAGGAGGAGGAGGAGGAGGAAGGCTGGGGTTGTGATCTTGTGATGTGTCAGTGAGATCAGTCACCAGGCTGCTACTCTCCTTTTCCACCTCCTCCTGCTCTCCCCTCCAGAGGGCTGTTTTGGGGGCAGCCATCAGGGGCACATTGCAGGGGAGGTTGTAGACAGGAAGTGTGTGTGTGTGTGTGTGTGTGTGTGTGTGTGTGTGTGTGTGTGTGTGTGTGTGTGTGTGTGTGTGTGTGTGTGTGTGTGTGTGTGTGTGTGTGTGTGTGTGTGTGTGTGTGTGTGTGTGTGTGTGTGTGTGTGTGTGTGTGTGGAGGGTGGGTGGGTTTTTAAACAGGAAGAGACAAGACAGAAGTGAGCCTGTTTATCAGTTGCAGGGGAAAGGATCAGGGAATGCCACTTTTTCCACCTCAATTTGGGTGACTTGTGTGACTTGTGTGATCCTGAACAATCCTCAGTCTTCTCTTACGCTCATGAGTGAACTGCATTGTGCAAACAAACAAAACAGTGCCTGTCAGGATTACGTCATTGTTTACGAGTACTAGCCAATCAGAGGCATTTTAGGGCGGGTCTTGCCAAGTCCGGTGAGATCCATAATAACGCACTAACGTTCACGAGAGAGGAGTAAAAACAATATCAATATCAACGGCTATTGATATCGCCTATATCAATAGGCGTGGTCTGAATACGGGTGGAGGCGTGGTCTGAATACGGGTGGAGGCGTGGTCTGAATACGGGTGGAGGCGTGGTCTGAATACGGGCGGAGGCGTGGTCTGAATACGGGCAGGGGCGTGGTCTGAATACGGGTGGAGGCGTGGTCTGAATACGGGTGGAGGCGTGGTCTGAATACGGGTGGAGGCGTGGTCTGAATACGGGCGGAGGCGTGGTCTGAATACGGGCGGAGGCGTGGTCTGAATACGGGTGGAGGCGTGGTCTTTCCACATGAGGTAGGCTCATCGCAGACAGAGACTGACACAGCACCGCTAACGCGATATCTCAGGAATGCCTTGACGGAGTTTCATCAAATTTGCCTCAAACATCGACTTGGACTCAAGGATGAACTGATTAGATTTTGATGGTTAAAGGTCAAAGTTCAAGGTCACTGTGACCTCACACACCCAATTTCCAAGCTCTGTAACGCAACATCTCAGGAGTGCCTTGACGGAATTTCTTCCAATTTGCCTCAAATGGCAATTTGGACTCAATAATGAACTAATGGCGGAGGCATAAATCTGCGGTGCGGTCGTTCTAGTATCTTATTAATTGTGGAAATGTATTCATCCCCACATATTAGACACTATTTATGATGGTAAAATGAGCGTAAAAAGCAAAACACAGAATTCAGAACAATTAAAACGAAAAAAATAAAGAATTTGGGAAAAAAATAAACTGGAATTTGGAAAAAAATTAAACGGATTTCATATGGCTCTACCTCAACCATACATATAAATAGGTATTTACGATATTTAGGCATTTATATCTATGGCCTCAACCCTCCAAAAATTAAATCTATAAAGCAGCCGGTCGCACATTGGCCACTAGGCAGAGAAATCACCGGTGACCGGGGCTTGGGGAACCCCCTGCAAAGCCCCAACACATTCTCACCCCCAAGTCCTCATATACTGCAGATCCATCAGGAACGTCATCACTTAGTCACGAGTGAGAATGTGTTGAAAGCCAGTGTTGTATGCTGTGATTGGCTAGTTATATTTTAGATAACTCTGATTGGTTGCTTTGAATTTTTAAATGAGGGAGAAGGAGGGGAAGTCATTTTAAGGATTTGAACAAGATAATTCAACCTAATTCGACCGCAAAAACCATCAGACACAAATTATTATTCAAAGTAGAGTATTTTATACACATCTTGAAACATGACTTTAGGGGGTCTTTAAACAGTTCTTTAGCCTATTTCTCAAAAACTAATAGGCCTAAATCTCATCTAAACAAGAATAAATTAACAAATGAAATTAAGATTGGAATTTAGATGAGGGGAAAAACAACTGCACGACTTGAGGAATCTCCATCGACTCAGAGGAGGAGGACAGCCCTACAACAGTCACACTGTACACAGTGGCTGTGAGCCAGAAGAACTGGGTAGTGAGAAGCTAGGCTGGCGTCCAGACCAGCCCCCCTACCCTCACCCCCCCTACAGACCACCCCCCTAGCCTCACCCCCCCCTACCCATAATACCCTCACCCCCCTACCCTCACCCCCCCCCCTACAAACGTCTCTCCATGCTGCCAACGAATGCATACGTCCACACACACGTTTGGGCTAGCTCTCTTCTGTCTCTCTCTCTCTCTCTCTCTCTCTCTCTCTCTCTCTCTCTCACACACACACACACACACACACACACACACACACACACACACACACACACAATACAGCTGTTGTGTGTCTAATCCAGAGAGGCCTGGGCTGTGGGAACAGGGCGAGTGCTCAGTGGCAAGGCACAATGGCGTCAGTCACAGCAGGCAGAACACACACACACACACACACACACACACACACACAGACACACACACACATACATACACACACACACACACACATACATACACATATACACACACAGACACACACACACACACACACACACACAGCTGGCTAACTGGGATTGAGGCACGTCACACACAGCCAATCTCCTCCATCCTGTTGGTCTCATCCACCTCAGAGAGTTCCCTCTGGCACATGATGGGTCTCCTTTAAGACCGCGAACCACGTTAACGCGGTTCGCGGTCTTAAAGGGATTTATTTTATTTTATTTTACCTTTATTTTACCAGGCGAGACAATTAAGAACAAAATTCTTATTTACAATGTCGGCCTGCCATTGTATACGCACACAAATGAGGGATATACACGCAAATGCTGCATCAGGTATCAATGGGTTAACAATAAGCTAGTATTACACCTATAGGCTGTATAGAATGATTGGCTAGTTTCAACAGCATGCAATAGGTCTAAGGCTTGAGTGGCAATTTACATCCACACATGGAGTTGTTGCAATTTCAATGAAAATCCCTCAAGGAATTTATTTGATCCACGGACAAGAGTTTGACCACCTCTGTGTCTATATTTGACCTATTGTGTCCCTCAACCTCTGTGTTTACAGGAGGACAGGCTCTCATCTGTCCTGTTTCAAGAAGTGTGTCCTCTCTCCCTGTAATCATCTGAACATGCACACACACACGCACGCACACACACACACACGCACACACACACACACACACACACACACACAGTACACACACACACACACACACACACACACAGCGCTTTAGAGCAGCAGTGTTTCTCAAGCTTTAAAAGCTTAAAATGAATCAGGGATCCACAATCATATCGGTATCGGCCGATATTAGTAATTCCTTTCTTTATAAATTATATCCGTCTAATGAACAAAATAGCAGCAATGTTAATATTGATGATCATATTGGCCAAAATGTTTCTATTGAGAGGAAACAATGCCGTAAATCTATGATTTATGGGCTTTTCCAAATGTTTTGGAAATAAAGACATATGCCAATTCAGTGTTTATGTTTTTTAGTATGCACAAAATTAGATGATCAATATAAACTGTTTTTTATACAGATCATATCGACATTGGAAAATATCGGTTATCGGCCGTAACAGCAATGTTAATATCGGTTATCGGCATCACCCCCCCTCCCCTATCCCATAGGGCTGTGGCGATTCACTTATCTCCCGATTCGATACTATCACGATTCTTGGGTGCCGATTCGATTTATATTGCGATTCTTAAGTATTGCGATTCTACGATTATTGCGATTCGATATTACGATTTATTGCGATTTTTGTTTATTTTTTTCTTTTATTTTTTCAGTTTGTTTGCTTTTTTACACTAGATTAGAACATGGGAAAAGTTGAATCATACACTAGAGACTGTATATTATATATCATGAGTAGGGCTGGGCGATATAGTTAAAAACAGGGGCGGACTGGGATCATAATTCAGGCCGGGCATTAGATACCAAGCAGGCCAGGCCGATATGGGCCAACGCGCGTGAAATTTGGGCCGTTTGAAGCCAGATTTGGGCCGTTTGAAGTCCAATTTTACAATGAGATGCACCCACTTTAACCCTGAAGTGTAATTATTACTTCAGACTAACTAATAAAGTAATAAAACCACTAGTAAACCAGTAGGCGGCGCCTGGCCTGCTGTTCAGTGAGTGGCCTGACTGCAAGCACCAAATTTTTTTTTTTTTTTTTTTTTTAATTTGCGATTATCGATTCTGGAATAAAAGATCGATCTAAAAAATCGTGACATTAAAAATCGCGATACTTAGGTGAATCGATTTTTCCCCCCACCCCTACTATCCCATAATTCATGATGGGACCCCCGTCCCCCAGTTTGAGTCACTGCTTTAGAGTGAACTCAACATGCACCTTTATATTCTCACTCCTCGTATGGTGACACAGACAACAAGACTTTGATGTGTGTCGTGGTTGAGTTGCGGTTGGGTTTTCACTATTGTCATATCGAGCTAGCAGCATGTCATCTGAGGTCATGGTATCCGTGGCCAGCTGCTCTCTGATCGGTGGACAAAGTTGACATTTGCTGATCTTTTGTAGACATGTTCCTGTAAACTCACCTAAGCCTCTGTGTGTCGGGGGTCGTACAGCTTCCCTGGGAATGCCCATTTTGACAGTTGTTTAATCAGACTCAATAAACGTTGCCTAGCCGACACGTTTTGATTCAGTAGTTGGCCCTCGTAAGTTAGACCTAGTTGTAAGTTAGACCTTGTTGTAAGTTAGACCTAGTTGTAAGTTAGACCTAGTTGTAAGTTAGACCTAGTTGTAAGTTAGACCTAGTTGTAAGTTAGACCTCGTTGTTTATCATGTGACGCTGCTGCATGCCTATTGGTTGGTATGATGGATCTCTGGTGTAATTAATTAGTAGAGCCCGATCGATATACAAACTGACAAATATCCTGCCTATAAATTACATATCTCAAGTCACATCAAGTCATATCTTTGTCAAGTGTTTGATATTTGAGGGATCATTACAAAAAAGTGTAATATAATGTGTATGTATATTTAAGCAATATCACATGAGAGGGAGTGCGGTTGTTGGCTAATATTGGCACTGCTGTGATTCGGTCGTAGGCACGAGGCCGCAGGCCGAGTGCCGTAGATAATCACAGCAGTGCCAATATTAGACAACAACAGCACGGCCTCGAGTGTGATATTGCTTTTATACAACAGTTCTATTAAACAAAGCTGATTAAAAAAATGACAAAAAGCTGAGAAAATATATGATTTCTGTATTTATTCCTCCGCCAACAAAAATAGTCCCCTCAGCTTTATGCTTTGCTGAAAATGTAGTCTAATCAGCCTAATTAACTGCAGGCTGTCTACTTTACTACTGTCTACTCTACAGCTGTGAAGCGTTTTGTTTAGGGATGCACGATATATCGGCAATCGTATCGGTATCGGCTGATGTTAGTCATTTTTTAACATATCGGTATCGGTCCGATGTTGCAATGTTAATATCGGTTATCATTATCAGCCAAATTCTTCACACTGAGATGAAATAATGCAGTACATCTATGATTTATGGGCTTTTCCAAAAGTTTTGGAAATAAAGAAATGCATAACTTTTTCAGATTCAGTGTTAACATGTGTTTTTCAGTATGTACAAAATGTGATGATCATAGAAATGTGGTTTTATAGACGGTTTTCACCAGCTGCAACCCCACAGCACTTCCTTTTTCTCAGCTTCTTCTTCTGTGTTTTATGGCGGTTGGCATCCTTAAATGTTGCATTACCGCCACCTGAATTGTATCAGCTTCACAGTGCTAACTATTGACAGTGTCCACTTTCTCAGCTATTCAGGGGAAAACACTGACATAGCCTACTTCTATTTCTATTTTTTATTTTTGCTATGTAAACGTTTAAATGTAAAGATAGGCTTATGCGTGCAATAACGTACTGATAGTCAGCTTACTCTGTAACATGTAGCTTTTTTTAGCCTCTCAGGCTAGCTCCGGGACGCAATCTTTTTTTTCCCATGATGGTGAAGGCTAGGCGAAGGCATGACCCGCCCCTCTCTGCCTCTAATTGGCTGACTGCACTCGGCTGCTCTCGCCTGCTTCCCAGGCGAGCCAGAAGTCACCTCAAACGAGCCATTATAGCCTATACTTTCATTCAATGTCACGATGCTGCGGGGGGAAGTAGGCTACTTCATAGCTTAACTACGAAAATAGTGTCCACTGTTTATCTCCCTTTCTGCTGCAGCATGTTGAAGAAATAAATGTTCAGTTTGAACAACACCCATTCTGGTCATTATAGAGCAAGATGATCGCTTCCACTACCAGGGCCGCCCAGAGAGATGGCAGTGCCCCTGGAAGGGTCCAGCCACTATGCCCCCCCTCCCCCGTACACGCTTTACTCATATCAACGCTGCAGCTTTCGGAGCTGACTGAAAAAAGTTTAACAGATTATTATTTGGGTCTAAAGCTCTTGCCTGCTCCCGCTTTTTTTTTATGCCTTGCGATTTTGGCATCCTGACTTTTGTTTTGCTCCTGGCATTTTGCCATCGCCGGTCTTGTTTTGTTTGCTATCACCTGTCTGTGTTGTGTGTTACACCATAAATGGTGCCTGCGCTGCTGCCCCAAGCAAAATGGTCCGCCCCAAGCCTGCCTTGTTCTTCTTCTTCTTCTTTTGGCTTTCCGGCAGACTAGATGCCTTGCGGCACATTGCTGCTTCTCACTGCACTGGTCGGATGGGGGATCTCCCCTCCTCTCCCCTCTCCTCTGGTTCCCCCCACCCACCCCGGTCAGCGGTGGCCTTTTATACACGTCCCAAACAGCGCCGGACAACGCGATTGGCTGACTCAGATTTGAATCTGAGCCAGCCAATCGCTGTGCCCCATGACCGGATGGACCATATATGGACTTCCTCCCCCCCGAGTGGCTCGTGCTATCATAGCTGCTGACTGCTGGCCTCTCCCCCTCTCTCCTCTTCTCCCCTCCTCTCCTCTCCCTCTCTCCCCTCTTCTTCTCCCCCTCTCCTCTCCCATCCTCCTCTCCCCTCCTCTCCCATCCTCCTCCTCTCCTCTCCCCTCCTCTCCACTCCTTCTCTCCCCTCCTCTTCTCCCCCTCTCCCCTCTCCTCTTCTCCCCTCTTCTCCCCCTCTCTCCTCTCCCCCTCTCCCCTCCTCTTCTCCCCCCCTCTCCCTTCTCCCCCTCTCCTCTCCCCTCCTCTTCTCTCCCCCTCTCCCCCCTCTTCTCCCCCTCTCTCCTCCCCCCCTCTTCTCCCCCTCTCTCCTCCCCTCCTCTCCTCCTCTCCCCCCCTCTCTCCTCTCCTCTCCCCTCCTCTTCTCTCCCCCTCTCCCCCCTCTTCTCCCCCTCTCTCCTCCTCTCCTCTCCCCTCCTCTTCTCTCCCCCTATCCCCCCCTCTTCTCCTCCTCTCCCCTCCTCTCCCCTCCTCTCCCCTCTCCCCTCCTCCCCTCTCCTCTGGTTCCCCCCACCCACCCCGGTCAGCGGTGGCCTTTTATACACGATTCTAAACAGCGCCGGACAACGCGATTGGCTGACTCAGATTTGAATCTGAGCCAGCCAATCGCTGTGCCCCATGACCGGATGGACCATATATGGACTTCTTCCCCCCGACTTCCTCCCCCTGAGTTGCGAGGAGGTTCCAGGCCAGTACAACAGATACGAGGTTTTGGGGGCAGCAGACATGCCTGGGCTTGTCTGGGGCGAGCTTGCTGGTTCTCCCCCCCTCTCCCCTCTCCCCCTCTCCTCCCCCCTCCCTCTCCTCTTCTCCTCTCCCCCTCTCCCCCCCTCTTCTCCCCCTCTCCCCTTCTCTCCCCCTCTCCTCTGGTTCTCCCCTCCTCTCCTCCTCTCCCCTCCCTCTCCTCTCCCCTCCTCTTCTCTCCCCCCTCTTCTCCCCCTCTCTCCTCCTCTCCTCTCCCCTCCTCTTCTCTCCCCCTCTCCCCCCCTCTTCTCCCCCTCTCCTCTGGTTCTGCCCTCCTCTCCCCTCCTCCCCTCTGGTTCCCCCCACCCACCCCAGTCAGCGGTGGCCTTTTATACACGATCCTAAACAGCGGCGGACAACGCGATTGGCTGACTCAGATTTGAATCTGAGCCAGCCAATCGCTGTGCCCCATGACCGGATGGACCATATATGGACTTCTTCCCCCCGACTTCCTCCCCCCAGTGGCTCTGCTATCATAGCTGCTGACTGTTACTGCACTATCCGTCAGTTCCCTTTGCAATACCAACCCTGTGCAATCCATAAAGGTACATGGACGTTACTCTGCAGAAACGACAGTAACAAAATCACGAATTGCTCTGTTTTTGGAGCTCTGCATGTCTGTGTTTGTCTAGTTAATGCGTTAATGTTAGCTAACGGCTAACATTCGCTAGTTAGCCAACCAACCAGCAGCTAACATTAGCTAGCTAGCTAGCTTACCGGAAGCGATATTTTTTCCGGATGATGGCGAAGGCATAACCCACCCCTGGCCCTCTCTGCCTCTGATTAGTGGCAGCGTTATAAACCATAGATATGACTATATTAAAAACATAAACACACTGGCGTCTTTCATGCAGGCTAGCAAGCGTAACTGCTGTATGTCTGTCTGACCTTACCCCGCTAGCCGGACGCTTCTCGCTCATACTGAGCACATTAGCGCCCGGCGAACGTCACGCATTTCCCATTTTACACTGTGCCATTTTCACGTCTAGGTCTAAAAGCCGGCTCCTACCTGAGTCTTCCTACCCAGCGTGTGCACGTCTTTCCGACAGGGGTGGTTGTTATGGCAACTATCAACAACAACAACAACTACTACTAACTACTACAAGACATAAAGACCGAAATAGGCTACCTTGTTTTAATGTGTCTGTCGGAGACACGGCCTAACGTTAACATTTAATATGAGCCGAATATCAGCCTGCGCTCAGCTATGTATACAGGAAGTAAACCGGATATTCAGGTGGGTTGTGACGGTTGTTATTGTTGTCAAGTTAAAACTGTCTATACAGATCATATCGACATCGGTAAATATCGGTTATCAGCCATAACAGCAATGTTAATATCGGTTATCGGGATCGGCCAAAATTTTCATATCGGTGCATCCCTAGTTTTGTTGATTAGGGCAGCTGTGAAGCGGAGTGATCTACACACAGTGAAGCACCAGTGCATTATCATGAAATAACGGCACTCGTAGGATCCCTCTTGTCCAATCAAATTGCTCGGCCGGAACTACCTGTTGTATAAATATAATATAAGAATATCTGCCGTTACGAATGAATGAATATGAATGAATGAATAATTATTTTATTTGCGTGTCATGATGCCACATTGTGGCCCATCCCACATGGGATTATATGACAGTTACACAAAATATATACATTTTCTTTTTCTTATTTTATCTACCGTATACATTTCATTCCTCCTCATCAACCAAGCCTTTTCTAAGAAAGTGGCAAATGTAAAAGTTTCATATTGGAAGAGCCGTATGAATTTCTCTTACGAGTCTTCCAACCACACAAATTCATTTTCTTTGTCTACCTTATTAAAAAAACTCTGCCTGATAGTATTATAGAAGGGACAATAGAATACAAAGTGCGTTTGGTTTTCAACTTCCTTAAGTTCACACAGACTGCACAGTCTATCCTCCTCAGCAGTGCCCACAAATCGGCCTGTCTCAGTATGAAGGCCAAGTATGTCAGCTGTGATTTGAGCACAGAGAGCGCTTTTTCTTACACAGATTATACAGTTACAGTGTTTCCCATAGAACATTTTTCAGGCCTGGAGGGATTTTGAAACGTACCCCGACCGCAACGGTGGGGGCCGTCGCTGGCGACGCTAAACTTTTAGCTAACCTGTTCACATCTATGTTGGCAATGGCATCCCAATTATCATCATACTATTATGGGATGCGATGCGAACAGTTGTATTATGGGATGTGCGTTTCCCAGGCAACAACACACGTTGACACGTTTTGGAACAGCGCTGCACGCTGGCACAATGCTCCTAAAAGCAAAATGCTCCTAAAAGCAAAATGCTCCTAAAAGCAAAATGCTTATTGTTTTGAATGAATTGGCATCTTCTATTACTGTCCACTGTCAACTTTTGAGTGAAGCCTGGTTGTGGAGGTGACAGGGACACAGGTTAAAACGTGAGGAGGAGAGATGAGGGGGCATCATGTGTCTGATACGCCTCACTGAATGATCAGGAACATGGTGAGGAGAGATAAGGGGGCATGTGTCTGATACGCCTCACTGAATGATCAGGAACATGGTGGTGAGGAGGAGAGATAAGGGGGCATCATGTGTCTGATACACCTCACTGAATGATCAGGAACATGGTGGTGAGGAGGAGAGATAAGGGGGCATCATGTGTCTGATACACCTCACTGAATGATCAGGAACATGGTGGTGAGGAGGAGAGATAAGGGGGCATGTGTCTGATACGCCTCACTGAATGATCAGGAACATGGTGGCTGCTCATCTGAACATGCTGCAGAAACGTCTGTGAGACAGCTTGCTTGGCAGATATTCAACCTCACACAGCACGCCACCTTCAACCTCACACAGCACGCCACCTTCAACCTCACACAGCACGCCACCTTCAACCTCACACAGCACGCCACCTTCAACCTCACACAGCAGGCCACCTTCAACCTCACACAGCACGCCACCTTCAACCTCACACAGCACGCCACCTTCAACCTCACACAGCACGCCACCTTCAACCTCACACAGCACGCCACCTTCAACCTCACACAGCACGCCACACGCCGCCGCTTATGTTGCGCAATGTCGTAAGGTCGCAGTTGCGAGTAGACTTGAGATATTGAATATTTTGACATCCTTGTGCGCTTCATAGATAAAACTACCATTCATTTTTTTATCTATTTTCTTTTACACCATAAACATTTTCAAACATTTCGCTTCATGCGGCTACAGTACATTCTCTCTTGATAAGGTTTTGTGTAACTGTAACACGGTCAGATGGGAATAAGTCTGAAAAGATGTGTGCTCAGATGTCTGCTGTAATGACAGGAAGCTGAAGAATGTGGAGCTACCAGCCAGATCTCAGATCATGAGGCAGTGTTTTGAGTTCAGCCCACACACACAGCTTGTTTTGATGCCCGTTTGCATGTGGGCAGATTACCACCAGAAAAATACCTTCATAGACTACAGAACGTCATTTATATTATTTTTCCTCATTAATGATACATCGTTTCAACCGCCCGGCCGCAACCCATCCGCTATGAATCAGAATGTTTATTTTTATGATCTGGCCCGCCCGCGGGGCGGGATATCCGCGGTCAGCGCGGTTATAACTGCGGCCCGCGCATCACTAGTACAGACACAATTGGCCATGTCTGCAGGTGGGAAGCCGGACAACGGTATGTCTCCTGGTCACTGCACTAGCGCCTCCTCTGGTTGGTCGGTGAAGCCTCCTGGTCAGTGCACTAGCGCCTCCTCTGGTTGGTCGGTGAAGCACCTCGCTGTCAGGTGAAAAGAAGCACCACCGTGCTTCCCTCCGTCAGCTGCCATGACGCCTTTTCTCTCTGCTCCCGCTGTGCTTGGCTGTGTGGCTTATCCAGCAGTTTGTGAGTGAGAGCGTTTCTGTACCGAACGGCTTTGTGTCCTACAGCGCATGCTTCTGTGTTTTGAAGAACCAGGGAGTGTGTGTGTGTGTGTGTGTGTGTGTGTGTGTGTGTGTGTGTGTGTGTGTGTGTGTGTGTGTGTATATAAATGTGTGATGGAATACCAACATTTTAGAGTGCTTTCTCACTGGGAACGATTGCTTTCGTTCCGTTCAGCACCCTGGAACGATTGTCTGCCCCCCCCCCCCCTGCTGGTCAGCTTTCACATTACAACATTTCTTCCGCACTCAGAAAACGGAACAGAGTGCACTTGCGTCATCAACTATGCCTGGAGTTTATCGCCCGTGTTTTGTCTATGAGGTTCGGAACGGTTGGCTTTCACACTCGCAAGTGTTCCGTGCCCGGGCACATCGCCAAAGCGCTCCCCAGACCACCTTTTTAAGTGGATCCTGTCACGGGTTCCCTGTTGTGCGCCCGGGCGCGGAACAGAACAGAACGCAACGTTCACACTCGTCAAATGTTCCGAAACTGGGGTCAATTTGTGGACAAGTGTCCCCTGGAACAGTACCTGGGCACCAGCGTGAAGGCACCCTTAACCCAATGATACCTGATGCAGCATTTGCGTGTATATCCCTCATTTGTGTGTGTGTATCCCTTTAAGATGCGGTTCACAGTCTTAAAGGGATACACACACAAATGCTGCATCAGGTATCAATGGGTTAATCTACTGTGTTGGCGACATTGTAATTGCTGTAATGGCCTGCGGTTGCTACAGTGAGCTAGCGCTTCATTGGCTGCTGGATCCAGAAGCAGGAAGCTGCTGTGTGTTGTGTTCCCCTACATGCTGGCTCTGTGACTCATGCTGAGTGGAAGCCAGTACAGTACCGTATGAGCAAGAACACACTCACCACCCTGCCCACTCTTCTAACTGCACCACTCCCTCCTATCCTCCTACTCCTCCCTAGCTGGCTTTACCCGCCCTGCCACAGCACAGGACATGACAGGACTGTGAGTGAAGAGGCACTCCTGACACTGCGTGTCATATAGGGCTTTCACACCGGCAGGGCTCCGTGCCGGTTCCGAAATAATTGGTTCGGAACCTGAAAAGTTGGTTCTCAGCGGAACCAAAAAAAAATTGGTTTTTCCTTGGGAACCGTGACATCATCAGTGGGTGTGTCTTATTCCAGGCTGTGAAAACGAGCAGGAAGGAGAAGAAGGCAGTGACAACACAGAGAAAAATAATTTGCAGTGGTCTCCTGAGGAAACCAAATGTTTAGTGGTGATTTGGGCATCTGCCGAATCTCAAGAAAAGCTAGAAAGCAGTACAAGAAAGAGCAAGTCGTATGCCGAACTTGCGGAAACAGATGGCCAAGGCTGGGTTCACTCGAACACCAATTGGCCAAGATCAATTGGGGAGAAAAATGTGCCTGGCGGTGTGGGGGACGACATAATGTCCTTACGTCTTCATGTGTCCTTCTGTCCCTATGGATGTGAGACATTGGGCTTACCTCACAAGTCTCACTGAGGGGCCCCAAGGGAATTACCATTACAAAAGTGTGTGCACATGGCTGGGGTGGGGTGGGGTGGGGTGGGAGGTGGGGTGGGACGTCCGTGGCTGGATTTGCAGACTCTCCTCTCTCTCATCATCCCAGCAGGCGATCTTCTCAACCAGCATCCAGAAAGAGAAGCGGAAGCGGGGATCATGGAAAACATCTCGCACTTCCTGAGACCAACCACAAACATAGTTGCTCATGATGATGTGTGGCGCTAACCTGACAGAAGCTTTCTGTTTTATTAGGTTTTCTTTTTTCTTTGTTTTTATTGCCTTCCCTTCCCCTCGCCTCGCCTCAACATCACCCACACATGTGAGCCTGTGAGTCACATCACTGCTGATGAATCACCCTGAGCCCTGACTCCCATCCATCACTGACACATTTGGAGCAGACCTTGGTAGAGAGCGCAGAGCAGCCTGGAGCCTGGTGACCAGGCTGCTCAGGCTGTGGAGAAAGAAACTACGTAGTGGGAGGCATGAACAAAACAATGCAGGCCAGGCCAATGGATGAGGAGCATGTGAGGAGCATCTAGTGTATGAGGCAAAGATTGGCTTGTTATTTTTCTCATAGTTTTCCTATATTTCTGTTTTATTCCTAATAGATGCACATTCTGATTTATACATTTTGACATTTAGAATATTACAAGTAAGCAAATCATTATTAATAAGTACGTTTTTCCCTTAAATTTAACTTCAAGTTACATTATTGTATGTGTACTGTAGAATAGGCTTTTTTATTATGCCTCCGCCGGCGATAGCCAGGCCGGAGGCATTATGGATCCGGGTTGTCCGTCCGTACGGTTGTCCGTCCGTACGGCCGTACGTCCGTCCGTACGAAGTTTGTTAACGCGATATCTGAGGAACGCCTGGACGGAATTTCATCAAATTTGCCTCAAACATCGACTTAGACTCAAGGATGATCTGATTAGATTTTGGTGGTCAAAGGTCAAAGGTCAAGGTCACTGACCTCTCGAACGCCATTTTCAAGCTTGTTAACGTGATATCTCAGGAATGCCTTGACGGAATTTAATCAAACTTGTCTCAAACATCGACTTGGACTCAAGGATGAACTGATTACATTTTGCTGGTCAAAGGTCAAGGTCACTGTGACCTCTCAAACGCCATTTTCCAGCTTGTTAACGCAATATCTCACGAATGCCTTGACGGAATTTCAACAAATTTGCCTCAAACATCGCCTTAGACTCAAGGATGATCTGATTAGACTTTGGTGGTCAAGGTGACCTCTCAAACGCCATTTTCCAGCTTGTTAACGCGATATCTCAGGAATGCCTTGACGGAATTTAATCAAACTTGTCTCAAATATCGACTTGGACTCAAGGATGAACTGATTACATTTTGGTGGTCAAAGTTCAAGGTCACTGTGACCTCTCAAACACCCAATTTCCAAGCTCTGTAACGCAACATCACAGGAGCGCCTTGACGGAATCTCTTCCAATTTGCCTCAAATGGCGATTTGGACTCAAGAATTAACTAATGGCGGAGGCATAAGTCCGTGTTGCGGTCGTTCTAGTTTACTTTGACAATCGTGTACTGTCACTTTAAGAGAGTTGCACCCGCACCCTCAGTTAGCTGTTGTACAGTGAATTCAGTTCAGTTGAGGCAGAGACTAGCTGTGGAGACACACGGTTTTTATACCGTGTCTTTTTGATTAGTTTGATATTATCCAGCAAAGGCAAGAACAGTGGATATAACCTGTGACACTTGGATGTGGAATAAAAGTTGTTTTGTGTTTTTTCCAACCTTTTTCTTCAGAGCCAAAACAAGTCCTCAATAATTTCAGTAGATCAGCCAATATGAGTTCTCTTCTACTACTTGGTTAAAAGCCATTCATGCCACCTACTAGCCGTGTTATAAAACAGTTATGTAAAAAACAATTGGAGGATCAAATGTCTACATTCATTTGATCAAATCATTCACTGACTGTTGTAACAGTCCTCAATCTTAATAATGTCATCCTCAAAGAAGATGAAAAATCATACAATTGCAACTTCTCTACATAACAAATTAAAGGATTATAAATGTGAAGAAAGTTTTTTTTATACCACAAATCACCACAGCAAATTTCCTGGTTCCCGATTCACGTGACAGTATTTGTCATTTTCTTGTATACTTGTGTACATAAAAAAGCAAAATGTTGTTCCCCACCAGCCCGTAGCAGTACCACAGAGAAGACGCAAATCAAGAATATAGGCTATAAAGTAAAATCACTAAAAATAGTAATGAAAATATCTAAAAACAAGTCGCATAAAATATAGATAAAAACATGACAGTCAAACGGCAGCATGTCAGGGGGAGAGGGGCAGCATTTTCACGGCAGTTTGCAATTTTAGAATCATCTGATTCACTCAGCTCAAAGAAGCGCCACGTTGCCGATATCGGAAATGTATTTTATGACATTAAAGTTAGGGCTTTTGACCCGAATATTTGGATGGTTTTGCGTTGGGGTAGGTATTCAATTTTGAGATTTGGAAATTTGTTTTCTGTCTCAATTATTGTAGGCACATGCTTCCTCCGAGACATGGGCAGTTAGCCAGCCGCTTCTTTTCACCTGACAGGGGAAGCTTCACTGGTAGGACATAGCACGTGGGAGGATCACGCTATTCCAACCAGTTCCCCTCCCTCTGAACAGGCGCCCCGAACGACCAAAGGAGGAACCACATCAGCAACCAGGATATTGCATGTTTTGGTGAAGGGGGTTCCTATATGAAGGAAACCCCCAGGGGGCACAGGGAGAACATGCAAACTCCACACAGAAAGGCCCTTTTGACGACCCCACCCGGGCGGTGGGCACTCGAGGACATGCGGACGGGCACGCACTCCTTCAGCGCTCACAGGTGGGAATCGAACCCAGGACCTTCTAGCTGTGAGGCGACAGCTCTTACCACTGAGCCACCATGCCCCCTTTTTATTTATTTTGTAATTAGCGTTGACATTCTAAAACAACCCAGCAGACGGTGTAGAAAAGAGTTACCCAAGTACTCAAATGCAGCCAGGTCACTGTTGTAAATAAGAATTTGTGCTAAATGACTTGCCTGGCTCAATTCACACGTGCATCACATTATTTTGCAACCTGACCGTTGCACCCTGAACGCACCCCTCCCCCCTTCTTAAGCTGTGTTCACACCAAGATATTTATTTTTCTCTCTGTCGCTTGATTCAACCCTTTGGAATCGCTCTGTCGCTCTGTTTAAATCGCTCGTCAACATGCACAAGAATTGAAGGACATGTGGGGGCTATAACGTTACGCAATGTCATGATATTTGTCCACTACGAGCCACCGTCATTGTTTACAAGCTAAGCCTATCAGCGTGCTCCTAATGCGAGCTGTATACCGGTAGGACAGACTTCACTTCATGTCAGCTGTCAGCCTGTCAATCAGCTGTCAATGTGGTTTGTTGCCACACAATAAACCAGCGGTTTGTTCCGAGCCAGTGTGATCCTTGACTCGCTCTCACACGGCAGCCAATCAGCGTTGAACAGCGAGTGACTGATGCCAGCGTATTTTCGCTCGAGTTGGGATATTTAATCTCGGGCGTCGAGCATATTTTCTCCCTATCGCTCTGTCTCTGTCGCTCGGACGCCCATCGATTTTTCTCCCAGGCGAATATACGCTCAATCGCTCGTTTGCATTGACTTTGTATGTAAACGCGACGCCAGCGAAAAACTTTAATAGGTCGGTGTGAACGCAGCTTTACAGACGTTCTGTTGGATCAGTGTGGTTGCAGCTGAGTCTTCTCACAGCAGCATGCTCCCACACAGACACACTGCCCATCGTATACTTCTATAATCATTCAGTGGTGTTTAGTATACAGGATAACTGCTGTGTGCACGTTTCTCCTCCAGACCATGCTGCCACTGGGGGCACGTCAACACTGTAAACCCATAGACACGTGTCACAGTGCTATGCCGTGAGTCCTCATGCTCAGACCCCTCCCCTCACCAGCCGCCTTCACCAACCGCCTTCACCAACCGCCTTCCCCCCTGTTTTAAGCTGATGCACCACTGAGGCGCGCACGTGTCGGTGTTTACATTGCTATGTTTGTTTTCCCTCACGTCAGACAGTGTGTTTTTTCCTCGGCTCATATTTCTCTCATAGCTACATCTTCTCTGTACTTTCCAACAGATGTTCCCAAAGGTCAAATACAGTTTAAACTAAAGTGCATTTCACACTGACGTGTCAGAATATACTTCATGCCTCCAATGAGAAGAATAAAGAAATCAAGGTTAAAGTGATAACAGTCATAGAACCGTGTGTGTGTGTGTGTGTGTGTGTGTGTGTGTGTGTGTGTGTGTGTGTGTGTGTGTGTGTGTGTGTGGTAATGAATGATTGAAATATCAAAGTCAGCTGATGTGTGTTCATGTTTTCCCGACACAGTAGGAAGAAAGGGAAGCTACCTTAACGTTTGGGGTTTTACTGTTGTTTGTGTTTTGTGTGTGTGTGTGTGTGTGTGTGTGTGTGTGTGTGTGTGTGTGACTGTGTCAGTGTTGGGGGTCATTACTCAAAAAAGTAATATATTACACATTACTTAAAAAATAAGTAATGCCGTACTTTACTTAATTACTCCATGGAGAAAGTAGTTCATTACACTACTCATTACATTACTTTTGCATTACTCCGCAAGATCACCTGAGATGTGAGGTAATGAGCATATCTGCACCCCTCAAAAGTTGTAGACCACACTGGCATTTCCCCCCCATATGCCTTGAACTCCTATGGAAGTTGGTGCCACAATGGATCGACTGGAGCGATTACTGCCTCTGATCGGCCTGAACCAACCAATCGTCACTCCTCATGCCTAAACCTAGCCAATCACTGCTCCCCGTCCCACCAGCCCATCCATTGTAGAAATTAGCGACTTTTACAGTCGGCTATTGTTGTCTTGCATAATCGTGCACTTTGGATGTCTTTTCCATAATCCTGCAGATTCAACCCCGATCCTGCTGATCATTGAAGAACTTATGTAATGCAAGTAATGACATAGAGTTTGATTTAGTAACTGTAATGTGATTACTGGAATTAGGAACAGTAATGCCTTACACTAATCATTACAGACAAATGTAATGTGATTACAGTAACGCCTTACTTTGTAATGCGTTACCCCCCAACACTGGTGTGTGTGTGTGTGTGTGTGTGTGTGTGTGTGTGTGTGTGTGTGTGTGTGTGTGTGTGTGTGTGTGTGTGTGTGTGTGTGTGTGTGTGTGTGTGTGTGTGTGTGTGCCACCGGCTTCAAGACTTGTGATGAATGGCTTTGCTATACCATGAACCACTCATTATGCGAGAACATTCATTGCCTTCTAACCCTAAATGACAAAGATGGATGAGATGTGCTCTAAGTTTTTATTTTTGTCTGTCACCTCTCCCACCATCTCCTCCTCCTCCCCCTGGTCCTCCCTCTCCCACCTCCTCCTCCTCCCCCCCGCCTCCTCCTCCTCCTCCCCCCTGGTCCTCCCTCTCCCACCTCCTCCTCCCCCCTCTCCTCCCTCCTTGTTCTCCTGCTAGGACCCGTTGGGGCCCAGTCCCTGTTCACCGTGCCTCGGCGGCCTGGCTATGGCACCATGGGGAAGCCCATCAAGCTGCTGGCCAACTGCTTCCAGGTGGAGATCCCCAAGATGGACGTCTACCTCTATGAGGTGGACATCAAGCCTGAGAAGTGCCCGCGACGAGTCAACAGGTAGGCTGCACCTGTGGTACCTAGGGGGTGGGAATCACCAGATGCCCACGATACCATACTAAAACCATACTTGAGTCACGATATGCTAGTATTGCGATATTGCGATATGCTAGTATTGCGATATATTGAATATTGCGATATTTCAATATATTGTCTAACTCCTTTTCCTACCTTTTCCTTGACCCCACCGGAAGTAAAACATGCAGTGTTTTTTTGTTTTGTTTTTGCCCCACATGTAGGCTCCATTATTAAGCTTCTCTGGACTCAATACGCCGCTGCAGGCGCGGACTGCACCATCGGGCGCTTCAGGCAGATGCCCGGTGGCCTGGCATGGCATGGCCTGCAAACAAATAAAAAATAAAAACGATACTTGGCGTCCAAATATCGATACAATATCGTCAGACAAAATATCGCGATACTATGGTGTATCGATTTTTTTAACCCCACCCCTAGTGGTACCTGTAGGGTGTGCCTAAAAGGAGAACACTTATTAGCAACCTGGGCCTTATTTTCCTAGTTCGTGACAATTGATTGTGTTCCAAATTTTCGGCACTTCCATTTGAGATCTTTTGAGCACTGTTCTCCAAGCCACACCCAGAGAGAGAGGAACCAATGCCATCTCAATCTGTTGAACCCCCCAAAAAGTGATTAAAGGATGGGTTTTCCGTGGGGAATATGAATATATATTAAATCTCACGCCCCTAAGGTTTTCGAATCCGTTAAAATTTTTGAAATTGGTGGTTTACTCACAGAGATATCAACCGAAATCCACTCTGTGTGTGGGGGGGGGGTGGTGGGGGGAGGTGCGGGTGCGGGGACTCGAAATACTACATTTCCCACAATGCACTGGGCTCGCGTGGCCTTCGTTTTCATGCCCACCCCTCAGGCATTTGGCTGATATCAAACTCCAGTAGGTGGCGGTAATGCACATATATGTTTGCCAACCGCCATAAAACTCAAAGAAGAAGAAGAAGAAGGCTTCGACAATAAAAGATACAAAGAAGAAGAAATAAATCGAAAATAAAATTGCCTCCAAATTGCACCAAATGTAAATGGTAGTATATATGTCGGGAGATGTCTTCATAAAATTTTTTTCATGCATTTTAAGGCATTTTCGTAGGAGTTACGCGCATCTGATGTTGTAACTATTTTCTGTAAAAATGTGTAAAAACGGGTACATTGCTCAGCGTTGATTTCGTTACTTCAACCCACCTACTACTAGATGTAAAATTTGACGATCTTTCCAATGCCGCCAGTCCCGTGTCTATTAGTGCTTCCGTTCCCGAGATATGGTCTCTTTGCAAGGAACTATGGGAAGCTAATATTAGCTACAGCAGGCTAGGCTGTTGAAAAAGATGGCTGCCTTTTTGTTTTTGTCAAGGCCTCTGAAGGGGCGTGGAGGACCTCTAGAGGCGGGACCATGGCCAACAACAGTTGTAGTTCATAGGTGCACGACTTCCGCAAGGCGGGGGGTGTCGCTCTGACGCGTTTTGCGTCAGAGCGACATGGAAATAATGTGATAGATGCTTGATAGGCATGGCAGTGAATATCCAATTTCAAAAATTTCAACGGATTCGAAAACCTTAGGGGCGTGAGATTTAATATATATTCATATTCCCCACGGAAAACCCATCCTTTAAAACTAGGGCTGCACGATTAATCGTATTTTCATCGTCATCGCGATATGAAAATGCGCGATGAACACATCGCAAAAGTCACGTGTTATCGCAATATATATATATATTTTTTTTTTTCACAGTGCACCTGAACGCAACATGCAAGATACCGGCTGAATAAGTGTCCAAATGTCATTCTGGCCAATACTTCTGTTATAGCATTTCAGTCTGGAATATGGAATATCTTTCAATAATCGTTATGACTAAAAGGCTAAAAGTAATCTCATGTGTAAGAAATTACTGTTCTACATTGAAGTAAAAATATAAATAATTAACTTGTTGGTTTTGGATTTTTTTTAGCTTCAAGATTGCATTTTTGTTCATATGACCCTCAACACAGGCTTTGAGAATCCCCGGCCACTTACTGATACGTATGCTTAAATTAACACACTCATATTGCAAAATGAATTTAGGCCCTCACTGTAATACTTCAGAAGTTGAATTTGAAGTTCAGCATTAATACATTTGTCATTTTTTGTCTTAGATTTACCTTTGTGTGTTATTGCAATATAAAACTACAGAATTGAGAATCGATTCAATTCAATTCAATTCAATTCAATTCAAAAAACTTTATTAGTCCCGCAAGGGGCAATTTAAGGCATGAATACTGCAATAGATTCTGGAATCGACAATCGTTGGAATCGAGAATCGATTCTGGAATCGGATCGTGACCCCAGGAATCGGGATCGGATCGGATCGTGGCTTAGCCGGATCGGAGCACCCCTCCCTACCCATTAATATTTTTGTTTATAGCATTTTTTTATTTATCACAGGTCATATCGTCATCGCAATATTGAACAGTGTTATCGCACATCGCAGGTTTTCCTCATATCGTGCAGCCCTAATTAAAACACATTCTTTCAACACAATAACACCAAATGCAACATTGCAATGCAAATGGACCTTTGAATTCCAGCTGTCCGTGTCTCCATGACCTGAAACTTGATATATTGTGGTATCCAATCTCATTGGAACTAGCGTGAACTAGTTGGCAAGTAGCCCTGATGCCACGTTCACATCATATCAGATTTCCATAAATACTAACTGCCTGCTGGGCGGGGGTTTGGGTGGAAGGAGACATTTGTGCCGCCCTCCTAAGAGGAGCAGGCTCTGATATCACTTCACCTGGCATCACAGACTGTCAAAGTGTGTCAGCAGTGTCACGCCAGCAGTGTCACGCCAGCAGTGTCACGCCAGCAGGAAACACAGCAGGGAATCAATCCACCGGTGCCAGGGATGCAAGGTTAGAAAGTGGGCCAAAAAAAGGGAGGTTTTGATGTAAAGTAAAGTAAAGTCCCACTGATTGTCACACAATGTGTGAAATTTGTTCTCCACATTTGACCCATCCCCTGGGGGAGCGGTGAGCAGCAGCGTGCGCCGCGCTCGGGAATCATATGGTGATCTAACCCCCCAATTCCAACCCTTTGATGCTGAGTGCCAAGCAGGGAGGCAAATGGGTCCCATTTTTATAGTGTTTGGTATGACTCAGCCGGGTCTGAATGGGTCTTCATCAGGCCTAAGAGAAGAAGCGCACCCTTCTAGGATTCACCTGTTCCCTGGATCCTCCTCCTCATGATCAAATCCTGAGACAGGAAAAGGAAAGGTGGGGGGTTATCCCATAAGGAAGAAATGCATCTTTGAATGTAATGATGAATGTACAGTAGATCAACTTCTACAGTATACATTACAAGAGTATGCCTATGGGTGTCAGCTATACACAACATAACAGTGACTTTACATGCACACAAAGTGTTTTTGCCCTTAATCCAAAAAAGACATTATTCCGACTAAATATAATCCACTAATACTGTGTAGCGTATAGCCTGTTCTCCCTCCCCGACGTGTAACGTTACACACTTCAGAGAGAGAGATGAGATAGAAACAGCAGGGTTTTTTTATGCCTCCGCCGGCGATAGCCAGGCCGGAGGCATAATGGATCCGGGTTGTCCGTCCGTCCGTACATCCGTCCGATGTTCGTTAACGTGATATCTGAGGAACGCCTTGACAGAATTTCATCAAATTTGCCTCAAACATCGACTTAGACTCAAGGATGATCTGATTAGATTTTGGTGGTCAAAGGTCAAAGGTCAAGGTCACTGTGACCTCTCGAATGCCATTTTCAAGCTTGTTAATGCGATATCTCAGGAACGTCTTGATGGAATTTCTTCGAATTTGCCTCAAACGTCCACTTGGACTCAAGGACATTTTGGTGGTCAAAGGTCAAGGTCACTGTGACCTCACACCCAATTTCCAAGCTCTGTAACGCAACATCTCAGGAGCGCCTTGACGGAATTTCTTCCAATTTGCCTAATTGTTTTGTAAAACTTCTGTCTCATCTTTTTCTTGGTATGTATTTACATTGAGGCATTTAGCTGATGTTTACATGCAGAGCCACTGTCTGTGTGCGAGCAGGTAGTGCTTCAGTCAGTGTCTCATGGCTGTTGACGGACACGCTGGGTGCGCGCGGTGGCGATTGAATCTGCAACTGTTCTCTCTAATCATTTGTTTTGAGACATCTTCAACATTCTAAATAATTACATACTTCCATGTTTTGGGTCATTGCATAGAACTCAACATCACCGTGTGTCTGTTGTTGTTCAGGGAGGTGGTGGACTCCATGGTGCAGCACTTCAAGGTGACCATCTTTGGGGATCGCAGGCCAGTTTATGATGGGAAGAGGAGTCTGTACACAGCCAACCCACTGCCTGTGGCCACAGCAGGGGTGAGCCAGGGAAATACACACACACACACACACACACACACACACTACTCTGACACAAACACGCTTGCAATTTTTTTTAGCAGCCATTACCTGAAATCTTTGCATAGCTAAATAGACTGAAGCACACACAGCCATGTCCTAACCCTGTATGTCCATCCCTTCTCCCTCAGGTGGACCTGGACGTCACTCTGCCGGGCGAGGGAGGGAAGGACCGTCCCTTCAAAGTGTCCATCAAGTTTGTGTCTCTGGTGAGCTGGCACATGCTGCACGAGGTGCTGACGGGCCGCAGCATGCCAGAACCTCTGGAGCTGGACAAGCCCATCAGCACCAACCCTGTGCACGCCGTGGACGTGGTCCTCAGACACCTGCCCTCCATGAAGTGAGTCTCCGCTCCGGTCTAACGCCGGGACCACACTAGAATTTCTACCTTCAACACCGATACACAGGAAAATATTATCGATCCTCGATGCTGTTTTCGATACCACGGGGGAGGGAGAGGGGGGGGGGGGGGGGGGGGGGCGGATGGTTGGTTGACAACACATCAAGAGGGATCAAAATAAACGAAGACAGATGGAATCGAGGCCCGATAAAACTGGATAAAAAAACTTTGCACAGAATACCTAGTCATCAGCCTCCACTTTGAGCTTGTTGAAGTAACAGATACCCACCAATGACAGGGAGGGAAAAGTCATTGGTATGTTTGATTTTTCATTAGGAGAAAGCACTGCTGGTATCGATACTGTTACAAATGAGTATTGCAACTGTTTACAATTTTTTTGTAGCGATACTATGGACAACGTTCCTCATGTCCCTCATTGGCCCGTACATAGTGCAGCTTTCTCATTCAGCTGGGGCATCGTTTGGCAGCGAGGGAGCACAATGTCTTTGAAATGTCTTTGCCAGTGAAATGAGGCTAATTGTCATTAAGTGTTGCCAGTGGCGGCTACATGCCACAGCTACATACAGTACATCCCAACTTGTGCTCATTTAATCATTAAAATTGGCTAAGTGGGCTCTGTGGTGGCGTCGGTCACGATTTGTGATGGAAGCGATGTCATCAGTGATGTCACTCGAGCAACTGTGATGGCATCAGTGATGTCACTCGAGCAACTGTAGCCGCTTTTACACCGGCCTTGAAAGCCGCAAAATGCACGGAAAATAGGATCCGCGCCTCCGATGTGAAAGTTGTGAACGCGCGTTCGTAGGTAATTGTTGTACGCCTTTTGTCCCACCAGCCGACCTAGTCACAGCGCCGGATTACCAGGCAACCCGCCTCCACCTGAAAGCGTAGGAGCGGCAACACAGAATGCTCACCTCATTCATAAAAAAAAATTACAGGGGAAATGACCTCATGCAGCAAGAAAGACATCGGTGAAAGTAAAAAAAAGTAGCCTATACAATCATGACTGCAGGATGCGCCAGGAGGAATGCTCCGTGCCTGTAAGTAGGTTAGGCTTTATGCTCAAACGATGTTGACATTAGTAGGTAAAATTAACAGATATAATAATAAGCTTCAGAGAACTATAGCTGTCTGTGGTGAGTTGGTCTGAGGATATTCCCTCTGGAAACCAGCTCCAGAACTGCAATCTGTCTAGCTAGCCAGTTGTGCGTTCCCTTACAAAAACTACTAACGTTATAGTAGTCATGTGCATTTATAGCCTATACTATTCCCCCGACGAACGTTATGCAGACTGCAGCTGTTTGATATGCGGGCGTCGTCTTTCAGATTGGCCCCTAATTAGGCTACTTCATGGAAATCATTTGCTTTACAAAAAACTGGAACCAAAAGATCAGAATGAGCCTTGTACCTAATAGCCTACATGATGGTGCATCTGTGATCCATAAAGTCGATCAGATGAATATTGAAAGCCTTGTTACCATGCTGCATGTGGACAACACTGTTTTATCACTTTGATCCTTACCGACCCGCAGCTGCACGTCGTTGGCTGGCGTACATCGGGGATGTTTGGTTGTTGAATGAATTCGTTCAGCATACAGTAGCCTAGGCTACACTAACCTATGAAAATATTCATTTGGGCGAGGAGGAGCTGGGTGGAAATGCCTCCGCTCGCCTTTCAATCCGGGAGCGGTGGCTGTCACCTGAAAGCACACCCCAGGACGGGAATGTGGCGATGCTGCTTGGCTGTGTGTGAAAGCAATTTCTGTGGCGAGGCTGCCGGCTTTGTGATTGCTGAACTGTGATGTCACTCAGGCAGTTGTGATGTCATTAGCCATGGCGCATCATCTCCAGAGTCTCCTCTCAGAAACAACACTCCCCCCCCCCACAACACTCCATGTCCCCCCCCTCAATATAAAATTAATTAGGCCTAGTTAATCAATTTTAAGATTGCATGGTAGACCGGAATCAACACCATGCTGTGCTTGTTTGTTTCTATCTATCTATCTATCTACCATATGACCGTCACTCTCACGCACACCGCCACACATGCTGGTTGGAGCTAGGGACAAGAAAAACAAAAGTCGACCACAAAAACCCTTCGGCGATTCTTCATCTTCAATGTGATTCTTCTGCCACAGCCCTAGATTAGCACCACTACCCTCACATAGCTGCGACTACATTGTCATGTTTGGGAATCGATTGGAAATGGAATTCATATAATCCAGCTAGTCCCTGTTGGCAAATCTGGAACCTGAGACCTCCTACTTGTTCTTAATCTACACTAGATAAACACTACTAACTGTTCACGACTTTGGATCCCTTCTACCATTAGAACTATTACTGTTACCTCTGCTCTGCCACTTCAGGGCTCCAGACGAACCTTTTTACCAACATGGCACCAGCAGATCATTTCATGACACTATTATTTTGGTCCGGAGACGCTTCAGACACGCTAGAGAAGATGTTGTCTATTGAAATATGCCAAAGTGCATCATCAGTTTCTAAAGCTATGGCTTTTCTGTGAGGGCAGAGTGACAGCAGTTCTTTTGCTCAAACGCCTCTGCTATTCTAAAATGGACTAACTAGCCTTTATAAGAATGCCTACAAATTATTTACTCCAAAAAGCGACCAAAGGTGATACTCTAGAAAAGACATTGTGATTTGTGTGTTTTATTTTTTACATTGTTTGGTTTTTAAATCTGTGATGTGTTCTGTGCAGCCTCTTGAAGCTCTGGAAACCTACGCTCAGACTGAAGTTTGAGTTTATTCTCTGATTGAATAATAATCTTTGACGCTTCTTTAACAGCTCCGTAGTCGTGTTGACCCGAGTTTTCATCATCCGTCACATTCTAGAGGCAATTAGCCATCAAATGTCAGTCAGGGACAACAGGCCACCTGGCGCCTGCCTTCCCTGCCTCCATCTTCATCCACCAAACGACACTGAGTTGGAAGCGATAACGTCAAATCCCGCTGATACTCTGAGTAAATTTGTTTTGTCGTAGCGCGCCGGCACCAATATCAACACTCTGATCCCAACGGAAATCAAATCTGGCTTATGTGTGATCTCGCCATATTCTGTTTGTGACCTCATACCAGCCTCCTTCTCTCCCACCATGTTGCCTCCTAAGCCCCGGCAAGAGCGCCGTCCAACACAATCTCAGACGTGCTTTAATGAAAATCCCTTTGGAGGCCATTATTAAAAAGTAGGCCGATCGACACCTTTCATTTGGCTGGCTTTGCAGGCGCCTGGAGCCGTTGTTGCCTTGTGACAGATCGTCAGTCTGTTGCCTTGTGACAGATCGTCAGTCTGTTGCCTTGTCATGTGACAGATCATCAGTCTGTTGCCTTGTGACAGATCATCAGTCTGTTGCCTTGTGACAGATCGTCAGTCTGTTGCCTTGTGACAGATCATCAGTCTGTTGCCTTGTGACAGATCATCAGTCTGTTGCCTTGTGACAGATCATCAGTCTGTTGCCTTGTGACAGATCGTCAGTCTGTTGCCTTGTGACAGATCATCAGTCTGTTGCCTTGTGACAGATCATCAGTCTGTTGCCTTGTGACAGATCATCAGTCTGTTGCCTTGTGACAGATCATCAGTCTGTTGCCTTGTCATGTGACAGATCATCAGTCTGTTGCCTTGTGACAGATCGTCAGTCTGTTGCCTTGTCATGTGACAGATCATCAGTCTGTTGCCTTGTGACAGATCGTCAGTCTGTTGCCTTGTGACAGATCATCAGTCTGTTGCCTTGTCATGTGACAGATCATCAGTCTGTTGCCTTGTGACAGATCATCAGTCTGTTGCCTTGTGACAGATCATCAGTCTGTTGCCTTGTCATGTGACAGATCATGTCTGTTGCCTTGTGACAGATCGTCAGTCTGTTGCCTTGTGACAGATCATCAGTCTGTTGCCTTGTGACAGATCGTCAGTCTGTTGCCTTGTCATGTGACAGATCATCAGTCTGTTGCCTTGTGACAGATCGTCAGTCTGTTGCCTTGTGACAGATCATCAGTCTGTTGCCTTGTGACAGATCGTCAGTCTGTTGCCTTGTCATGTGACAGATCATCAGTCTGTTGCCTTGTGACAGATCATCAGTCTGTTGCCTTGTGACAGATCATCAGTCTGTTGCCTTGTGACAGATCATCAGTCTGTTGCCTTGTGACAGATCGTCAGTCTGTTGCCTTGTGACAGATCGTCAGTCTGTTGCCTTGTGACAGATCGTCAGTCTGTTGCCTTGTGACAGATCGTCAGTCTGTTGCCTTGTGACAGATCATCAGTCTGTTGCCTTGTGACAGATCGTCAGTCTGTTGCCTTGTCATGTGACAGATCATCAGTCTGTTGCCTTGTGACAGATCATCAGTCTGTTGCCTTGTGACAGATCGTCAGTCTGTTGCCTTGTGACAGATCGTCAGTCTGTTGCCTTGTGACAGATCGTCAGTCTGTTGCCTTGTGACAGATCATCAGTCTGTTGCCTTGTCATGTGACAGATCATCAGTCTGTTGCCTTGTGACAGATCGTCAGTCTGTTGCCTTGTGACAGATCATCAGTCTGTTGCCTTGTCATGTGACAGATCATCAGTCTGTTGCCTTGTGACAGATCGTCAGTCTGTTGCCTTGTGACAGATCGTCAGTCTGTTGCCTTGTCATGTGACAGATCATCAGTCTGTTGCCTTGTGACAGATCGTCAGTCTGTTGCCTTGTGACAGATCGTCAGTCTGTTGCCTTGTCATGTGACAGATCATCAGTCTGTTGCCTTGTGACAGATCGTCAGTCTGTTGCCTTGTGACAGATCATCAGTCTGTTGCCTTGTGACAGATCATCAGTCTGTTGCCTTGTGACAGATCGTCAGTCTGTTGCCTTGTGACAGATCGTCAGTCTGTTGCCTTGTGACAGATCGTCAGTCTGTTGCCTTGTCATGTGACAGATCATCAGTCTGTTGCCTTGTGACAGATCGTCAGTCTGTTGCCTTGACATGTGACAGATCATTATCAATCCAGGTTGTGTCAACTAATACTAATTCCCAGTTTCCTGTCATCTCTTGAGTCCCCCTCCCTGGCTCCATGTTCTCATTTGGGCCTAATTCATTTATTTATTTATTTATTTATTTATTTATTAATTTATTAATTAATTTCACTCTTTCCACACCCATTTTTTTTATCACCCACTTCCTTTCCTGTCTCGTCTCTTTTATTCTGTCACCCCCAACATCACATTCTGGCTCCATCCATCTCTCTCTATCCAGGTACACTCCAGTGGGCCGTTCCTTCTTCTCCGCTCCAGAGGGCTATGACCACCCCCTGGGCGGGGGGAGGGAGGTGTGGTTCGGCTT
>NC_139640.1:11314739-11457239 GCF_964638095.1 Poromitra crassiceps | reverse complement strand
TATTTTTTAGAGTGTATTTTCTCCCGCGGACTGTGTGGGCATGTCCCGTCTGCAGCAGGGAAAATTCTCTGTCTCTCTCTCGAAGGAGAAGAGAGAAAGAGAGAGATTGTGTGTGTGTGTGTGTGTGTGTGTGTGTGTGTGTTCGCGCGTTGCCCCGCTCATAGCGTACTGTCTGACGGTCATCTGTCTATCTATCTTATCTGTCTGCACGCGCGCACACACACACCACACACACACACAGCACACAGCAGCGCTGTGCCCTCGCAGGCAGAGTAGAGAGCTTTCCCTCTCAAGGTTCCTACACACCGCCGACGAGTAACGATAGAAGATAGAAGTAGCGATAAACTCACAGATAGACAGATAGATAGATAGATAGATAGATAGATAGATAGATAGATAGATAGATAGATAGATAGATAGATAGATAGATAGATGTTGGTTCTTAAAAGAGCCTTTGTGTTGACGCAATGCGTAGTTAGCTGCAAAAAGGTGTGGGACCACTAGAACTCTGAAGAGAGATGGAGGCAGAATGTGTGGGACTGCGTGTTGCGTGCGTGTACAAAGGTTATATAGAGCTTATGACGTCATAAGCTCCTGCATTTTAGCACCTCGCGCACTGCTCTCTTCAATGAGGAAGTATCTTGTAGAATCTTGTAGAAAAGTGTCGATTTTAAGGCTTTGGGTTGAAAGTAATGTATAATAATTTCGGAGACACACAATTACTAACATAAGATCCTAAATAACATAGTTAGAACGTTTTTGTGGATTTTGGTTTCCAGGGACTTTAAGTTGTTGTTCAGCAATTTAATTGCAGCGGTAGTGCATAAAATGTTCCATGTTATCCTGTTTTTTTTTAATCGTTTGAATGTTTTGACCCTCTTGACTCTGTCTTGCAGTCTCTGCCACGGCCTTCTACAAGGCCCAGCCAGTCATCCAGTTCATGTGTGAAGTGCTGGACATCCACAACATCGACGAGCAGCCTCGCCCCCTCACAGACTCACACCGGGTCAAATTCACCAAAGAAATCAAAGGTGAGAAGGCCTGTTTTAGCTGTGTGTGTGTGTGTGTGTGTGTGTGTGTGTGTGTGTGTGTGTGTGTGTGTGTGTGTGTGTGTGTGTGTGTGTGTGTGTGTGTGTGTGTGTGTGTGTGTGTGTGTGTGTGTGTGTGTCTGTGAGCAGGACTGTTTTATATGAGACTGAAAATGTGTCTGCAGGGTATCTGCGGGGTCTTGAAAAGTATTAAGAGTTGATCAAGCAATTTAGGGGAAATTATAGCCCTAAAGTGTTAAAAAGTCTTAATCGCCATTTGATGAGATATTAGATTTTGTAGCTGATTGTGTTAAATCGATCGCAGACCCCGAATTGAATCAAAATCGTATCATCACGGTAGACTTTGCGATATCAGCAAATATCATATCGTTGTTCAAAGAATCTGCTGTATATAATATTGTACCGTGATTAAACTTGTGATTTACACCCCTATCGCTGATGTGACGAAAGTGCTGTTCAGGTCTTACAATATATTGAAAAGGTCTTAAAAGGTATTGATTTTAAAGTTATAATCCATAAGATTTCAGGTTTGTTCTCTTGGGTGACACCTATGGTGATGAGTGGTGATTGCAGGTGAGATGCAAACAGTGTTGCATAATGTGACATTAGTCAGTTTGTTGGGTCATAGTAACCACATGTAATGCTAGCAGAGACCGGAAAACAGTAGCTTGTTATCCTACTTCACACAAACGTTGTCGGGAACCTACAGTAACCTATTCACCTTATGTAGCCACGCCCATTTGACCCGGTTGTGTGGTCGTGTGACGACTTCCGGCTAAAAAAAATAAAAAATAAAATGGCTGGCTGCTCCAATATCATCTAACTCTGGTCTCTGAATTAACTGATAATTTAGCCAATTGTATGTAACATACCAAATAAAAGCAAACGGCAATGTCTAAGAATGCAACGCCATGTAACTGGCTCGTTAAGTCTCGCATTCCAGGGAATTACGTTAACGTCTGAGTTCTGTTACTCACCAGGTCTGAAGGTGGAGGTGACGCACTGTGGAACCATGCGGAGGAAGTACCGTGTCTGCAACGTGACCCGGAGGCCTGCCAGCCATCAAACGTGAGTCAGGAAGAGGAGACTCTGGGTGGAGGAAGCAGAGAGGGGGGGGGGATGGAGTAAGCAGAGAGGCGGGGGGGGGGGGGGGGGGTGGAGGTGGAGTAAGCAGAGAGAGGGGGGGGGGGGGGGGTGGAGTAAGCAGAGAGGGTGGGGGGGGGAACGCGGACCAGGAAGAGGATAGTTCACCGATTTGGCACCAAACCACATCATGGCTGACTCATGGTGGTCAACATTAGTCACCCGTTAGTGAAGTAGCTGTTGTCTGCAGCTGCTCATCTGCTATATTTATCATCTAGATAAGAGTTTTATTCATGGCAGGCTCTGACATCACAGAGGGGGATCCATGTTTATGGCCATGTGCCACACTAGTAGGAGATGCTTGTTCTGCTTGAGAATACTGTGGCTAAAGCAGCTTTTAAAATAATGTTCAGTAGTGGTTGTGAGTTTTAAAGGTCCATCATCTTAAAGTGAAGAATATATATGTTAAAATGTAATTGATGCATGCTATTGCTATGCTCGTATTGAGTTGAGTCAATCACTATCGGTGGACATGAACAGTTTACTCCCAAAGCTAAAAATCGGATCGAAGTCTGTCGTGGGCAAACACCGGACGGTCAACTGGAGACCGGAGTTTTTGGCTGTCATAGAATGTCTGTTTACATGTTTACTTCCAAATGTGCTTTGCTCTACAGTCATACTTTTTATTATTCTTATTGTAGTGCCATCATCCAGTATGAATCAGAACGTGCAATACCTCCATAACATGCCTCAGGGTGATGTCATTTTGTCCACCAAGTTAGTTTTCCCTTCAGCCAACTGAGCAGTTACAAGATTTGTTTCCTAATGAGTCTTAGCTTTCTTAGATCTATGTGAGAGACTTGCTGTTGGTCATATAAATAGCATAAATATTAAGACTGCACAGTCTGAGACTATGCAAATGACGTTAGACTGGATATCCCCTAACATGTAAATCTAGTAAACTCCCAGAATTCAAATAAACTACTGATAAACCCCAACCCTTACTGTCATAGGAAGCTAAACCAAAACTTGCCTACCAGCGATACAGTACCTTACTAAGAATAGAACAATGTGATATTGAATGTTGATTATGTTTGTATGTTTTTTCGTTTTTTCCTGTGCCTGAGTTTGTTTTGTCTTGTTTGTGTACTGTTCTATTACAAAATTGAAAAAAGAAAAGGGAAAAAAAGATACAAAAAAAATAGAACAACGAAATCTCCCAAAGCTGTGTGTCAGGTTCCCCAGAATCTATTCATAGAATTACGTTACATCAGCACACGGCCATCTTGGTTAGAACACTTAACGGGTGATTGTAATCAATTAACAGGTTAATCAATTAACATGAAAATGGTTGTAATGCACCATCTTGTTCCCCCAGGTTCCCTCTGCAGTTGGAGAACGGTCAGACCGTCGAGCGCACTGTTGCCCAGTACTTCAAGGAGAAGTACAGCCTGCAGCTTAAGTACCCACACCTGCCCTGTCTACAGGTGGGCCAGGAACAGAAGCACACCTACCTGCCCCTCGAGGTGAGAGAAGACCAGCTATTGGATCCACTCCACTGTTCCTGTTTGCTTTTGGAAATCTTAAATTAACCCATTGATACCTGATGCAGCATTTGTGTGCGTATCCCTTTAAGACACACATCACCATCTGGGAACGAGTCTCTCGGGAAACCGTTTCAAAGACTTTTCAAGACTGGACGGCCAATGCGGCCGGTAACATTCCAGAATTCCGGCCATAGAATATTTACTAGCCAGTCAAAATGTATTGAAAAAGATAGATATAATCATTTCTTAAATAAATAACATGTTTTTTAGCAAACAAAATCCTAATTTTAAATCTTTCTTTTTTTTGGCGTATTTTTTTTCAAAATAATTATCTAACTATAACACTGCGGTCTGCGCTTACGAGTGCAAAGGGAGCGGTGGCTGCTGCACACCGCTCATGAATTAATTAGGTTCTGGTTTGAATTTACAGCCCCGTTAAGAACTATAATATATAGCCAACATTTAACAGCAATAAAACACACACACACACACACACACACACACACACACACACACACACACACACACACACACACACACACACAAAACGCTATGATCCAATAATCCAACAAATGGAGGCTATTAAATTAACCCATTGATACCTGATGCAGCATTTGTGTGTGTATCCCTTTAAGACCGCGAACCGCGTCAACACGGGTCACGGTCTTAAAGGGATACACACACAAATGAGGGATATACACGCAAATGCTGCGTTAAGTTAAGGGTTAAGTAATTTGAAAGTATGGTGAAGTTGGTAGTGTATGCTGTGCTGAGCAGCTCCCAGGTCTCACTGTGTGTAAAGAAGTGATGGGAGAAATGAGGCTGTTTGAAGCTTTGAATCAATTTGCTTCGGGAGATGATTCACTGTTTGGAAAGGCTCGAAACACCGCGCGCTGGCGGCGACATCTACTGGTCAAATGCATGTAAATGCAATGGGAAGACTCAAAACAACACCTGTAATGATGAACCAATTTGAAAGATAACCTGAAATCTACAGACCTGAAGTTATGTAGAATATGGAGGCCTTCATATGGTCATATTTTAATCATTTTCATGATATCATTGTGTAAAGTTTGTATGACAGTATAGCTTACTTATATACAATATTTATGTTCTATTTGTAGACTTTATAAGAAGGGATTTATATGTTTACACATTACCGGTAATTTGTGTATGAAATACTGTAAACTTTTAGTTTTTAAAATTTTGTATGAAATAAAGGCTTTATGTAAAAGTAGTGTACAGAATGGGATTTTTTTTTTTTTTTGTCAAGAAAACAATTTTTAGATGTTTAAATTACTTGCTCCCTCCATTTCTCCAATCACCTGGAATCGCTGACTGGAGATCAGCCAAAACTTGTTTGAGTCAATGAGTTACTATGAGTCTAAGATATGACAACGGATTCAAGATAAATAGTTTCCATACATTTTACACAGGTTCACTTTAGGCTCGAGCCCTTAGCGTCCAATCACAAAAAACTGTGACACGTTTCGAAACAATTCGATGTAACAAAGCTTCGTTTGCTGAAATCACGTGACTTAGCTACTTTGAAACACGGCTCGATGCATTGTTTCAACACGGCATTGTCACAAAAGTGTCTGCCCGTCACTAGTGGAAACTATGAATGAGGCAAAGCAACCCTGAAGAAGTGCAGTACTGTTTAAAATGGTTAAAAACACACCTCCTGTTCAAGGTTTCTCCTCTGTTTCCTTGCAGGTGTGTAACATTGTACAAGGTCAACGGTGCATCAAGAAGCTGACCGATAATCAGACCTCCACTATGATCAAAGCCACGGCTCGCTCTGCACCTGACAGACAGGAGGAGATCAGCAGGCTGGTGAGTAGTGGAGACTCTCAATACTACGGCACTGTGTAATGTCTGCTAATTAATTAGTAGGCTTTCCTGAGGAAAAAATAAAGCCTCTATTATGTCTCATCTTGACCACAGTCATGTCTTCTAAAAAGTATTAAAAAAAAATATATATATATGTTTTTATTTACAATTTGTTATCTTTACAATACATACAGACAAAACAACAACACCAACAACAACAACAACCACACATCTGCTCCTCCAATTTGTACATAGGTAATCTTAAACCATATAAAACCATATACAAATTCTTAATTAAATGTCATACAGGTAAAGAAAATAAATAAATAAATAAATAACAAAGTATCAAAAATAAATTCTAGCTCCAGGAACTGCACTGCCATCACAAAACCTAGTTAAAGTATTCCAATTTGATGAGTTTGGGAACCCTGTTATTTACCTGCATACTTGACTAACTTATTTTGTGTTTTAATGAGTAGTTATTTGGAGAATATAACCTAGGAAGAACTATGGTTAAAACTGATGCTAGATGTGCCGTTGTGTGTGTGGGGATTTGACCCGGAAAGAATCTCTTGTAGTGAAATTGTCAGGTCGTCCATAACAGTATAGTGATATGCTGCATTAATATCATGCAGCAGCTAATTAATGCAGTATGGTTGCCAAGCAGCATACAGACGCAGCAACACAGACGCTGTTTGGTGCAGTAATACTGTGATGCCGTCACAGGTGTGTGTTTATAGAGTATTTGACAACTGCTTCGAACGCGGCTCAGCCAATCATAATCAAGGTGCCGGAACGATCCATTTTATAATTAAGCAATATATCACGAGAGCAAGTGTGTTGTGGTGAATATATCCCGAGTGGGATAACAGCTTGTTATCAGCGGGATATATTCCACAACACACGCTGCTCGAGTGCTATATTGCTTTTATAAAACGGTTTCCAAGTATAATAATATAATAATAATAATACTATAAGTCCGACTGGCATCGTATTCTGAGAGTCAGTTGAAACACTACTGTAAGGCGGGACCTCTAGCAAGAAGATAGACGTGCGGGTGATTTGATTGGATCGTTCTGGAGACTGAAGCCGACATTGGCCAATCCTGGCGCTTGCCTGGACTTTTTACAAAGCCCGACACCAGAGCCATATGCCCACACCAAGTAACGTTACGTCTTATTTAGAAATGCGGGGTTAAGAGTGAGGGCGCGCGAGAGAGGGGTTAAGACATTAGCCCGCGTCTATTCTTGTACAAAACATCATTTTCTGCGAAGTATTAGTAAAGTTATAAGCGAAGATCGATTCACAAGGATCTGAAAAGCTGTCTCCGCCATTTTGTTTTTGAGGTACTTTTAGTAAGAGAGTTGCGCCATCATGCGTCCGACTAGTGACCCTCCATACAGCAGATCAGGAGAAAGCTGTTTGGCTCGAGCGCAGCGCTGCCTTTTAGTAAGAGAGTTGCCATGGCAACCAATAACCCATGGCCATGGGTTATTGAACTCGGTTACTGGAATTATACAATGGCTGTGAACCAATCAGATTGCTTGATTTGAGAGAGCCATTTTATAATTAAGCAATATAGCATGAGAGCTAGTGTGTTGTGGCAAATATATCCCGCTGATCAGTTGTTATCCCACGAGGCCGCAGTGTGTGTCGAGTCCACCCCTGGGGATACACAGTGATCGAACCAGGCGTTTTGACGGTATGATTTTTTTTAAACTGACATATTTGTGTCGAGTCCACCCCTGGGGATACACAGTGATCGAACCGGGCGTTTTGACGGTACGATTTTTCTTAAACTGACATATTTGTGTCGAGTCCACCCCTGGGGATACACAGTGATCGAAGCGGGCGTTTTGACGGTACGATTTTTTTTAAACTGACATATTTGTGTCGAGTCCACCCCTGGGGATACACAGTGATCGAAGCGGGCGTTTTGACGGTACTATTTTTTTTAAACGGACATATTTGTGTCGAGTCCACCCCTGGGGATACACAGTGATCAGCGGGATATATGCCACAACACACGCTGCTCGAGTGCTATATTGCTTTTATAAAATGGTTTCCAAGTATGATAATATAAATATAATAATAATACTATAAGTCCGACTGGCATGGTATTCTGATAGAGTCAGTTGAAACACTACTGTAAGGCGGGACCTCTAGCAAGAAGATAGACGTGCGGGTGATTTGATTGGATCGTTCTGGAGACTGAAGTTGACATTGGCCAATCCTGGCGCTTGCTGAGAAGCTGAGAGCTTTCTGGAAACCCCGACAGGCAGCTCGAGCGCAGCGCTGCATTCTCAGCGCTTGCTGAGAAGCTGAGTGCTTTCTGCAAAGCCCGACACCAACTAACGTTACGGGGTTAAATGCGGGGTTAAATGCGGGGTTAACAGCCTTTTTTTTGCAAAGAAGACATTAGCCCGCATCTATTCTTGTACAAAACATAATTTTCTGCGAAGTATTAGTAAAGTTATAAGCGAAAATCGATTCACAAGGATCTGACAGCTGTCTCCGCCATTTGTTTTTTTTGAGGTAACCAAAGGCTTTTAGTAAGAGAGTTGCCAGAGTTGGGTTATTGGATTTATACAATGGCTGTGAACCAATCAGATTGCTTGATTTGAGAGAGCCGTTTTATAATGCTGATTTTAGCATGTCAAACTTGGACACAGCCACCTAGTTGGACACCAGTCCCTTTTTATGGAATGTCATAGTTGCCTTAATTGTCAACACTTCCTTGCCGTGCTGCGCGTCTTGATACGTCCTTATCAAAGTGTTATGAAGGCTTTGCTTATTTTGTAATCCCCTCTCCCAGATGTTCATTCATTATATATTGTTAGTAGAGGTGAATCCATGTGCTTGTCCATTGCAGGTGGCGTTTGTAGAGCAGGGAGTCGTCATGGCTTTAATGTGAATGAACCTGTCTCTGCAGTGTGCAGTGTGGGGACTGTCTCTGCAGTGTGCAGTGTGGGGACTGTCTCTACAGTGTGCAGTGTGGGGACTGTCTCTACAGTGTGCAGTGTGGGGACTGTCTCTACAGTGTGCAGTGTGGGGACTGTCTCTACAGTGTGCAGTCTGGGGACTGTCTCTGCAGTGTGCAGTGTGGGGACTGTCTCTACAGTGTGCAGTGTGGGGACTGTCTCTACAGTGTGCAGTGTGGGGACTGTCTCTACAGTGTGCAGTGTGGGGACTGTGTCTACAGTGTGCAGTCTGGGGACTGTCTCTGCAGTGTGCAGTGTGGGGACTGTCTCTGCAGTGTGGGGACTGTCTCTACAGTGTGCAGTGTGGGGACTGTCTCTGCAGTGTGCAGTGTGGGGACTGTCTCTGCAGTGTGGGGACTGTCTCTACAGTGTGCAGTCTGGGGACTGTCTCTACAGTGTGCAGTGTGGGGACTGTCTCTACAGTGTGCAGTGTGGGGACTGTCTCTACAGTGTGGGGACTGTCTCTACAGTGTGCAGTGTGGGAAGACACTGACAGTGTGTGTTGCCTCTGGCCACCATGTGATTAACGATGCTCTTTTAGGTCTGGTTAACTTATTAAGTCACCTCCAGCCAGGTCATCTCAACTTCACCTTAATGTGTTTATTTCTGTGTTTTATTGTTTACTGTCTCTTAACACATTCAGTGCCAAGGACGTCTGTGCACGTCCTAAAAAAAAGTAACGTTCAGTGCCAAGGACGTCTGTGGACGTCCTAAAATCATAATTCATATTATTCCATAATTCTGCTGTTTAAGGTCGTACCCAGCCAGTGAGCATGAATCCCTTCAAGGGATCACACGGCGCCACCTTAAACATCGTCACAGGAGCTGCTCCACCCACCTCAGATCCTTTACTTTGTACAGGAGACAGCGGAGAAAGCCGTGGAAACCGATGCATGCTTTCTGCCAGAGCCTATATATTGCTCCGTCTACAGCGAGAGTGGGCTCGGCTGCATCCGCGCTCACAACTGAGCTCTTATGCTTCTATCTATCTCCACACGATTTCCTAGAAAGGCAGCATCCGAAGCCGAACGGGCCAAGCCTTTTCGTTCAGTCGCGTTTGCCAGCGCGCATCATTTCCTTGATGCCCATCAAGGAAATGATGCGCGCAGCAAAGCTGGGATCTGTCCGGGGCAAAAACGAGTCGAGAAAGCAAACTCTGTGCGTGTGGGAGGAGCCCGCAGCTCAGAGGTGGAGAGGGGGGGGGGGGGGGGGGGGGGGGGGAGGGGTGTGTGGCTGCACAGAAACCACACCACACGCCACCACATCAGAAAACACCAGCCAGAGTCAGTAAATGTGCTCGAAATTAGAGTGCGAAAGGTATTCATAAAAGGGGCTATATCTTGGAAAGAAAAAAAAAACGACAGAAAACCCATGAAAGTGCACTTTTTTGAGAGGCTGTAATTTCATAATGGAACTGTCTAGAAACAAAATTTCTTCTTTGGAAGAAGCAGGAGTGTTCAATCTTTCATTAAAGTCCAGCCCCGTTAATATAGCCATAATAGAAAAAATTCTATAGCTGTTTTCAACTGAATGGAAGTGAATCTGGCACAGGCTCCAGACAATTTTACTGAAGCGCTGTGGCACTGAATGTGTTAAATGTATCTATTTTATATTTGCTTACAACATGTTAAGCACTTTGGTCAACTGCGGTTGTATTAAATGCGCTATATAAATAAACCTTGCCTTGCCTACACATCACTGTGGTGGCGTTTTCATTTAGACACACTACAGCTTGACAGCTGCAGGGCCGTGTGGCTGGATTAGCAGAGGGTGAGTGAGTGGTGAAAGATTTTTTTATCCCATTTTTTATCCCCCATTAGTGCTAATTTTAATTTATTTATCCTGGTTGCTGCTCCACCCTCTGCCGATCTGGGGAGAGCCGAAACTGGCTCCATGCTTCCTCCGAGACATGGTCAGTTAGCCAGCCGCTTCTTTTCACCTGACAGCGGAAGCTTCACCGGTAGGACATAGCACGTGGGAGGATCACGCTATTCCAACCAGTTCCCCTCCCTCTGAACAGGCGCCCCTAACGACCAGAGAAGGAACCACATCAGCAACCAGGATATTGCATTTTTTGGTGAAGGGGGTTCCTATATGAAGGAAACCCCCAGGGGGCACGGGGAGAACATGCAAACTCCACACAGAAAGGCCCTTTTTTGACGACCCCACCCGGGCGGCGGGCACTCGAGGACATGCGGACGGGCACGCATTCCTTCAGCGCTCACAGCGTCCCAGGTGGGAATCGAACCCAGGACCTTCTAGCTGTGAGGTGACAGCGCTTACCACTGCACCACCGTGCCCTCCAACAGTGTGCGTCTTGGGCTTGCAATGTCTTTGCATTTAGGTGGCAACACTATTTCTACTGCTAAAATTGTATTCCTTGGCCCTGAGAGTGTATGTGTAGACACTGAGATTGTGATCCCAAGTGGTTTAGAAGCTGAGATATTGTAAGAAATAGGATTCGTTAGGATGTGATTTTGAAATTCCAAGATGGCCGCCATAACAACATTTTGGGAGGTGGATCCTATCAAAAATGGAATGCGACAGAATTCTGAGTAAGTAAAAAAAAAATGCTTTTGTCAGGACAGGACACCATGCTGTTGATAGAGACACTGCGGAACGCGTCATCATTCAGAAGCCACACCCAAAACGGGGGAAAACACAAACTCCCGTCCAATCCTGGCGTTCTCCTATGTCGCGTGCATGGTCGGATTTTGCACAAAAAGATTGTATATACGGAAGATGAACACTCCAACTTACTTCATTGACAGCAACATCCACATTTTTCTTCTCGCCAATTCTCAATGGCTTCCTTGTTTTGCTCAGGGGCCGGTTGCACCAACTGGTCTTAACTATGCCTGGTCGTAACTCCTACGTCGGTCTTAGTTAAGACCAGTCTTTAGAGTGGATTTACGCCTGTTGCACCAACATGGCTTACTCTGGTTTTAACTACGCTGGTCGTAGCAATGCGCGTTCATGTGAATTGTCGGGGAATGCCCTCTGATTGGCCCACATGTGCCTCGCGCCGTCACCCACTACTGTATGTGCGTCACTACACCCTCCCTCCTCCCACCCCCCTCCTCCTGTGGAAGCCCCGGGGGAAAATGGCGGCGGCGATTAGTGTCAGGGAGTCTGAATGAAATTGAATGTAACGTTCCCAATTCTATGTATTACATTCTAAAAAAGTAACGGCAACATTTGGGAAGGCTAAGCCACACAACTAGTTAGTTATAATCTAACGTCGTGCTTTCAAAGACGGCGAACTGGCGGTGTTACGACGATGACGGTCAAAAAGGTCTCCGCGGAGATCTCTGCTACGCCTCCTCCTGACGAGGCGTAGGAGTTACGCCTGGTCTTAGTGAAAATAAGGCTTAAGTCGTCTTGGTGCAACCGGCGTAGCTGTTAGGTCGTAAAGTTACGAGCAACTTAGCTTAAGACCAGTGTAAGACCAGTTGGTGCAACCGGCCCCAGGAGTACAAAAAAACTTTTAACTGGTGATTTTTGACATTTGTTGTCTGCGCAGCCCCACACCACACAACAGCTTTTAACTATGTTTAATTCAAGGAAAATGACGCTGGTGTGTGGAAATGAACGGAGCTTTTTCCCCGTGATGGGCGTGGCCTATTTCATGCAGTGTCTCTATAGACATTTAAGCTGTATGGACGGAGTCACCGTGATGTCACTCGCTGGTTTTTGGACTCTCGTTTTGAAGCCTAGAGTATGGGAGTGTGGCCGTCGCCACCTTGGGGTTCTTGCACAGTACTGCACGCGACATGGCACCAAAAAAACATCCCACAGAGCCGTAGCTCCGCCTACTATTGGTCTGTGATTGCTGACCTGGATCCAACCTGTGACCTCTGGGTCACGGGGCAGCCTCTCTACCCGCTACATCACCCTGCCATCAATTCCCTCCACCTCACGCTCTCTCTCTCTCTCTCTCTCTCCCTCTCTCTCTCTCTCTCTCCTCTCCCCTCTTCAGGTGCGCAGTGCCAACTACGAGGCAGACCCCTTTGTGCAGGAGTTCCAGTTCAAGGTGCGCGACGAGATGGCCCACGTGACGGGGCGCGTGCTGCCCGCCCCCATGCTGCAATACGGCGGCAGGGTGAGCACAGAGCACTTTATGGTACCCTTCCTTTAAATCACGCCCATTCTCTCTGTTTGTCTGACACGCCTCTCTTCTCTCTGTCGCCCCCCTCTGGCCTCTGAGGGGAACTAACCTCTCCTCTGTCCCCCCCTCTCCTCTGTCCCCCCCAGTGGTGTTGTCTACGTGATACACAGGTATACGCAGTATACACACTGCGAAATGACTCAGATTTGCGTATGCGCACTGGGAAATGCGCTATGATACGTATCGTTTTCAATTTCCATTCATAAATTCACCCTGTGCGCTCTGTGTGTTACCCTACGTTCACACACAGCACCCAAGCCTTGCCTTTACCCACGCTTTTAAATAGGCGTCCTTTTTAGTCAATGAGGCTGTGTACACAGGGCGCCTCAACGTGAACCTTCCGTGTACCCACGCCTCGCCTGAGCTGCGCCGATTTTTACGTGAGTTCTATTTTCAAGCCGACTAGGCGCGTGAAGGCAGACTTTTCTGTCAAGCCATGAAAGAAAAACGCGACAATATCCGTGGGAAATGGCAAAGTCAACTGAATTTCAAAATAAAATGGTGTTACAGCGTTGAGCAGAGAGAGAGAGATGGATGGGTGGCTATCACGTGGGGCAATGGACCAGTTTTTTCCCAGGAAGTAAGGTCCTGGAACTCTTGAGTAAAAGAAGCAGCACTGTCGAGTTGCAGCAAAATAGACAGTTTGTGTTGTATTTTGAAAGGGTTTTTCATCCCTTGAATCAAATTGTACATTATCAGCTTTATTTTAGCGTGCAAAAGTAGCACGAGACCCATTCCTGGCTGTCAGAGTCAGTATACCCTCTGAAAAAAGGTAGACTACACCACTGGTCCCCCCCCTCTCCTCTGTCTCCCCCCTCGGCCTCTGAGGGGAACTCACTCGCTGGCTTTTGTTTGGACTCGATGGTCTCGGTCTGTTTGTTTTATTGTCTCTGTGGTTGAGTCTTGAAAAGTGCAGCCTTTGTTTCCTTATTGTTGTTTGGCACAAAAAATCATTGATCTGTCCTTTTTTTAATGTTTTTTTTAAAGAGCCAAATGGAACCTTTTGTCCGTCAGCCACAGAGGTTGAACTATTTCCAAAGATCAGCAGCCAATTTCACTCTTTTACCAATTGGAACGTTTGAATGAAAAGGAATAACAAATGATGATTGGTTGCCAGAGTAGACAGATTTAGCAGATAGAGACCACGTCAGCAGTTTGTTATTTCCCCTCCTTAACCCATTGGTACCTGATGCAGCATTTGCGTGTATATACCTCATTTGTGTGTGTATGCCTTTAAGACCGCGAACCGCGTCTTAAAGGGATACACACACAAATGCTGCATCAGGTATCAATGGGTTAAGTCAATAAGAAGAGGATTAGAGTGGAAACAAGTAATTGGTTAACGAGGCAACTGATTGAGACTGAACCACTGTGTGGATTAAAGGAACACTCCGCCCATTTTCAACCAGCTTTGTATCATTAGAACATCAGTAGTATATCAGAAAACTGTAAACGGTTTTGAAGTCTGTCATTTAATTTGACAGTTATTGAGTGTGAAAGTGTGGACCAGTGACATCACTGGTCCACACTAACTCAAATTAATAACTCATTAACTCAAATCAACTCTCAATAACTGTCAAACTAGATGAATGATGAATAGTTTGACAGTTATTGAGAGTTGATTTGAGTTAGAGTTATTAATGAGTTAGTGTAGACCAATGATGTCACTGGTCCACACTTTAACACTCAATAACTGTCAAATTAAATGACAGACTTCAAAACCGTTTACAGTTTTCTGATATACTACTGATGTTCTAATGATACAAAGCTGGTTGAAAATGGGCGGAGTGTTCCTTTAACATTATCCATCTCCTTTCTCTTCTAGTCTGGCTAAACCACCTTCACTATTGTACATGTGGGTGTGTGCATTACACTGATAACTATACGCTGCTCTGTGCATGCTGCACACTACACACCAAATCACATTTGACACTGATTTTCACCCTGCACTAGCTTTGCAAAAGAATGTTAGGTTCACATCCAAACCACTTGATGATATTTGTTTCTTCTCAGTGAGGCCATTTACACCTGGCGCTAACATGCGTTTTCTGTGATCAGATTGCAATCAGATTGTGTTTCATCACTTGAAAGTACAGGTGTAAACACCCCCAAAATGCATTGAAGAAGGATTGCAATTTGATCGGCCAAACCACCTCCGGAGGTGGTCAGGGATGCATTGTGTACACATTGAACACAGGTGTAAATGCAATGTGTGCTCTCAATCTGGATACAGCAACTTTATGCGGATTGACAGGACACCCATTTCTGCAATCTGATTGCAATCAGATTGCAGAAAATGCATGTTAACGCCAGGTGTAAATGGAATCAGGCTGAAGTGATAAAATACAATCGGATTGCAATCTGATGGCAGAAACCACATGTTAACGCCAGGTGTAAATGGCCTCTATAGAAAGACAAGATAATTTCTCTGGTGAGAATAGAGGTGGTGTTTCCATAGAGTGCCATCAAGTCTCTCCATCGTGAGGTTGCCCATGGGGCCTAAGTGAGTGGATTCCCCATTCATTTTTCCATTGACGTTTCGTAAAATCCTCCTTATCCACCTTATGTATATATAGACGTTTTTATAATTATATACATTTTTTTACCCATTGCATCACGATTGACCTGCTAAAGCTAGTCTGACTCACCTGGTCAAACCTAGTTTCACTCACATTATGAGTCAGACTTAGGTTTATGAGTCACAGGAAGTGTAAATACAATCGGAAACCTCACAATTGTATTTTCACTTCCTGTTAGTCTCTCAAGCCAGACGGGTCTCTTCTACAGGTGAAGACAGTAAAGAGTTTTACTTGGACAAACCCAGCGAGCGAGAGACCATAGAACTTTTCACTCAACCACCTCTAAAAAAGGATGAAAAATGTCAATGGGAAAATGAATGGGGGATTTCCCACCCCGGGCCCCATGGCAAACCCGGAAGAGGGTGTGACTTTAGCACTCTATTAATTATTATTATTATATATTATATAATTAATAATAATTATATTATTATTTTCATCAGCATTTCACATGCTGTTCTCAGCTCAGCCTCTTTGGCTTTTTGTGCATGCATGTGTGTAGTCATTTGTGTCCATTATTTCAGTGTGTGTGTACATAAATGAGTGTTAATGTGTTTTGATGTGGATGTAGTGCATGCAAGTGGGTTGTGTGTGCATGCGTGCGTGCGTGTGTGTGTGTGTGCGTGTGTGTGTGTGCGTGCGTGCGTGTGCGTGTGTGTGTGTGTACATAAATGAGTGTTAATGTGTTTTGATGTGGATGTAGAATGTGTGCAAGTTGTGTGTGTGCGTGCGCACGTGTGCGTGCCTGTGTGTGTGTGTGGTTTGTGCACATAATGAGGACATGTGGTGAGACTGCCATGTTGTTGCAGAACCGCACAGTAGCCACGCCCAGCCACGGGGTCTGGGACATGAGGGGGAAGCAGTTCCACACGGGGGTGGAGATCAAGATGTGGGCCATCGCCTGCTTTGCCACACAGAGGCAGTGTCGGGAGGAGATCCTCAAGTGAGACCCTGTGCTGATTCTATGTCCTGTCTAATCAGCCTAATCATCGTACTGCACAAAGTGTGAAACTTGAAAAGCTTCTAGGGAAAATGCAGTGGAACGGTAGCCTGGTATACAAACCCTATGAGTCGCAGTTTTCAGCACTCTTGAAATGTGTATGGCAATTCATAAGGGTCTGGACGCAAGCCTATCCACTTGCAGTTATTTGGGAACAGCTACTGTCCCAGATGCCTGATTAGCTTGTGGATATAGGCGGGACTATTCTACCATTGACACATTACAGAGCGCACAGCGACACCAATACAACCAACATGGCAGCAGCACCTTGCACCGCCGGCAAAGGAATTGGATGATGCCAAGTTAGATTTAGCGATTTTGTCGGTCTTTAAAAAACGTAATGATGAATTACAGCAGGAACGATCCCTGTGTGTAAAAGCCTTTTGAAGAGGTCGAGATGTATTCGCTGTGTTTCCCACCGGCTTTGGTAAGAGCTTCATTGACCTGCTCGCTCCTCTGGTGGCTACACAAATGGTCAGTTACAGATTGATTGCTTGGAATTGTCCTTGACGAAGTCCATCTCACTCATAAACAGGGATCCCGCTAGACTTTTTTTCTGGACGGGCCAATGCGGCCGGTAACATTCCAGAATTCCGGCCACAGAATATTTACTAGCCAGTCAAAATGTATTGAAAAAGATAGATATAATCATTTCTTAAATAAATTAGCAAACAAAATCTTAATTTTAAATCTTTTTTTTTTTTGGCGCGTTTATTTCAAAATAATTATCTAACTATAACACTGCGGTCTGCGCTTGTGAGTGCAAAGGGAGCGGCGGCTGCTGCACACCGCTCATGAATTAATTAGGTTCTGGTTTGAATTTACAGGCCCGTTAAGAACTATAATATATAGCCAACATTTAAACAGCAATAAAACACACACACACACACACACACACACACACACACACACACACACACACACACACACACAAAACGCTATGATCCAATAATCCAACAAATGGAGGCTATTAAATTAACCCATTGATACCTGATGCAGCATTTGTGTGTGTATCCCTTTAAGACCGCGAACCGCGGTTCGCGGTCTTAAAGGGATACACACACAAATGAGGGATATACACGCAAATGCTGCATCAGGTATCAATGGGTTAAGTTAACAGCTGATGTGTGTTCGGTGCATTGACTGGAAGTGCAGATGCTTTCAAATGGATAGACCCTTTGGTGAAGCCGTTTCTCCTACCTGCCTTCTCACAGATGGTTCTGCCCACCCTTTCACATCTTACCCATGTGAACTTCCCCTGACATTCTGGGTTCAATCTTTTCTCTTTTTCGCTTTTGGCGGCGGCCGCAGCACGGCAGGCACGCTGTTTCTTCTTGAGGAGGAATAGCAGGTGCTTGACGCTTTTCTGCCGTCTTGCTGGCCTCGGCTGAAGTACTTGTAGTGCACCATCGTTAGATTGAAAGTAGAACTGGCCTAGGGATGACTGCTTTGACATGTCGGTGTCCTCCTGCGTTAAGTCAAAGGAGGCCCAGCGCTGGCTGCTGGGAGGGGCACAGAAAAAAATATATACTGTTATATAAGTCTCAGGGCTTAAAATTCACTTTGCAAACTGGGGGGGAATATGTTCTTCAGATGGGGGGGATTTCTAGATTTTGGGGGGGATCTATAGACTTTGGGGGGGATTTTTTTCAGCATATCTGCTTCTCCTGTCCGATAATAAGCGATAATAATTTCACATTTTTGTATTTAAAAAAGGAAGTTCACCTGTAGTTTATGCACACCTGAGTCTAAATTACTATGGCTTTTGTCATTGGGCCCTATCTTCCGACAGGCGCTATCCCCTATTAGCGCTTGCGCACCTGTTTGCGCATGCCTTAAGGCAGGGAAGATAGCAGTCCGCCTTGCACCAGTGTCCAGGTGTTATGGCGAGTTTTGCACCCCAGCGCCGGCAGCATCCCCACCTCACGGGAGCATATTGTAATGATTTATACAGAAATGTAACTGTTTAAAAGTGATATATTTGTCTGGTAGACGTGACCTCCCTGATTTCCAAGTTAAAACAGCCCCGAAATATGTTGGGGATGCAATTCTCGGCGGGCATGCGGAAACGTTCACGGCATGTGTCGCAGATGCAAATTAGAGCCGTGCCAAAATCATCTGCGCCCCCAAATGCCTGCGCAAACAGGATCTGGGCGGTCAGAATTATTCATGGGTGTGGCCAGGCAATCCTGGGCATTACGTCAATCAAAAAAAAAAAAAAAAAAATGAGAAGAGAAAATGGAGGCAGTAGCAGCGGACCCCAAAATTTGATGCTAAACTTCTAGTTAGCACTTGGATACAAATGGCTAACGTTAGCTCCATCCATTTACAACAGTGGTTTACAACGTTAGCAAGTAGGAATTTCTTACATAACACTAACAGCTACATTACCACCTTCAGTGGATCCCAGCTGCTGGGCGATCTGAAGATCTATTGTCCTTGATTGTCGTATATATCTATTGTCGGTGTGTTTGTCATATAAAATTGGATGTTGAGAAACCAAATTGATGAGCCGAGTTTGGCAAGAGTAGTGGAAGTGTGACATTGGTCAAACGTATTTTCCGCAGGCGTTTCCATGCAGACGTCAATGTCCATCCACGAATGTTCAGCCGCGGTGTGCAAGCTTCAATTACAACTAATTAAAAAGAAAATCTGCGAATGTCCATGCCGATTATTCGCACGAAGATCTGCACCAGTGTGAAACGGCCTTTAATCTGCTGGTGTAGGTACTGGATGTGCTCGGCTCGGGGTCCACAACTACAGATGAAGTTAAACTCTCACATTTATTTTCAAAAAGTAAGCCTCATGTTGATGAGAAAGGGTCCTGTAACACTTGAATCATGATCATTGAATGTTTGTATGATTCATATTTTTAATGTCGATCATGTCTGATAACATCAGTAGCTTAGCTTGTTAGCTAATCTAAAGCTGTCGGCTATTTTGCCCACGTTAATCCCACATGCCCGACGTACAGTACAGCCAATCACAATACGTGTCCGAGCCGATCTTGTAGCCGAGCTGAAATTGCAGCTCGGCGCAGCTCTGATCTCATGATCCCGTGTGAATCCAGCTGCCTTGCAAAGTGGAACGCCCTTCAAGGCAGAATTCCAAAAAGGAAACTCAGGCATGATTTCTCAACTCCAGGGATGCAGTTGTATGAGGTTACATTAAACAACATGACAGCATGCCATGCACTGTAAACACTACCCAACAGTTCAATAGCTACAGTAGCTAGCTAGCATTGTCAAATATCATTGACATACAGTAAGATTGGCTGTTACATAGGGAAGAGTATTTTATGTTGGGCAAAGAAAATGTCGCCGTCTGTGTTTATTCCCCATTCTTCCCGAGCTGGACCACTGGAGGGCACAGAGGTTTTAATTACGACCTAACAGTTGGACATTTCTAGAGCCTGACCGATATATTGGTCCACTGATATTATCGGCCGATATTGGCCGATAACCGATATATCGGTATCGGCCGATATGTTGGCCGATATGCCGATATTTTTTTATTTTGTATTTTTTAAGTCATAGACAACATGTTGTGTATATTTGATATTTTTTCTTAATTCAAGTTATATTTTATATTTGTTCTATTTGTGTTTTTGTATATTTATAATTATTAAATTCTCAGTTCAGTTTACTGTTTCATTGCATTGATGTCATTTTGGACAATAAAATTGATTGATAAGCTGTAAAATATCCTGCCTACATTACATATCTCAAGTCATATCTTTCTCAAGTGTTTGATATTTGAGGGATAATTGTAAAAACATTGTAATATAATGTGTAGATATAATATAAGAATATCGGCCGATATATCGATATCGGAATTTTTTTACTCCCGAATATCGGTATCGGCATCGGCCTCAAAAATCCAGTATCGGTCGGGACATTTCTGACTTCCATGCACTGTCTCTCCTTGCCTCTGTCATCTTCTGTGTGTAGGGGTTTCACAGACCAGCTGCGTAAGATCTCGAAGGATGCTGGGATGCCCATCCAGGGCCAGCCATGTTTCTGTAAATACGCCCAGGGAGCTGACAGTGTGGAGCCCATGTTCAGACACCTGAAGAACACCTACTCTGGACTGCAGCTCATCATCGTCATCCTGCCGGGAAAGACTCCAGTCTACGGTTAGAAAACTCCTTCAAAACAATATTATATTACAGCCCAGAGATGGTCTGATCCTGGGTCCCCCACACAGTACTGTCTCCTCAGGTTTCCTAATGTTTCAATAAAGGAAACATACGAATTGCTCTTTTGTCGATTTATATTTGACTGTACTATTCCTTCTCGACAGTAGCCCCTAAACCTTAGAATTAGTGGACTATGATTGTATTGTTTAACTGAATCTCCTGTAGTGTAGAGGGCTGGATTTGGAGTCCTGTGACATTGGATAATATGATTTACTTTCTGCTTTTCCAATGATTCCAAATATTATTTGCATGCTGTCAGGTGTTGAGAACAAAATAGAAGGAGAGTACACAATGAGTTGGTTGGTCGACCACAAAAATGTGACACCCCCCAGAGGAAGGTACCACATGTGGGCTGATTGTATTTCCCAGAAAATGAGAAAATAGTTTCTTTTTTGAAAATAATAGTTTTTAGTTTTTTCCATTAATACACAAGTTTAGGTTTTGAACTATCCATTCCACATAAAATGCAGCCGTTTTAGAATCAGTAAATAAGTGTATCTTGTTCAATAAAAGTTCAGGGGCCGGTTGCACAAAGCACCTTAAATTAAGATTTTCCTTAGAATCCGAGTTAAGGTGTCCATAAAATATAATCGGCTGCACAAAACACCCTTAAATCTTGTGCTTATGTTTTCCTTAAAATGTTTAACCTTAAGGAGAAGATTTAAGCGTGTTTTGTGCAACCAATTTTATTTTATGGACACCTTAACGGACCTTATCGGACTCTAAGGAAAATCTTAACTTAAGGTGCTTTGTGCAACCGGCTCCTTGTCTCCAACTTTGATGGCTGTTATCTCTGAATGGGGCTTTTAGAAGTGTGAACATTCAAATAAGCATGTCTCCCTTCATTCTTTTTCAACTTGCAATGTGTGACACATCATTTGAAAGTTTACAATCTGCACTTTCATCATCTGTAAAAAACTGAAAAATGACTTCCGCCTACATGTGGGTCGAAATACCAGCAGCTGTCGCAAATGTTGGTCCACAAAATAAATGTCAATGGAGTGGATGACGTCACAATGGAGTGGATGATGTCACAATGGAGTGGATGATGTCACAATGGGGTGGATGATGTCAGGCAAATTCACATATCTGGTTGCACGCTTTTGTGAATACGCACTTGTTTGAATGTTCACCTGTGATCTCTTTTCACATGTTTACCACCCATCAGCGGAGGTGAAGCGTGTGGGAGACACCCTCCTGGGCATGGCCACCCAGTGTGTCCAGGTGAAGAACGTGGTGAAGACGTCACCTCAGACCCTCTCCAACCTCTGCCTCAAGATCAACGTCAAGCTGGGAGGCATCAACAACATCCTGGTGCCTCACCAACGGTCAGTGCAACTAGGGCTGCACGATATGAGGAAAAGCTGCGATGTGCGATAACACTGTTCAATATTGCGATGACGATATGACCTGCGATAAATAAATAAATGCTATAAACAAAAATATTAATGGGTAGGGGTGCTCCAATCCGGCTAAGCCACGATCCGATCCGATTCCAATTCCTGGGGTCACGATCCGATTCCAGAATCGATTCTCGATTCCAACGATTCTCGATTCCAGAATCTAGAATCGATTCTCGATTCCAACGATTCTCGATTCCAGAATCTAGAATCGATTCTCAATTATGTAGTTTTATATTGCAATAACACACAAAGGTAAATCTAAGACAAAAAATTACAAATGTATTAATGCTGAACTTCAAATTCAACTTCTGAAGTATTACAGTGAGGGCCTAAATTCATTTAGCAATATAAGTGTGTTAATTTAAACATACGTATCAGTAAGTGGCACGGGATTCTCAAAGCCTGTGTTGAGGGTCATACGAACAAAAATGCAATCTTGAAGCTAAAAAATATCCAAAACCAACAAGTTAATTATTTACATTTTTACTTCAGTGTAGAACAGTCATTTCTTACACATGAGATTACTTTTAGCCTTTTAGTCATAACGATTATTGAAAGATATTCCATATTCCAGACTGAAATGTTATAACAGAAGTGGAGTATTGGCCAGAATGACCATTGAACATTTGGACACTTATTCAGCCGGTATCTTGCATGTTGCGTTCAGGTGCACTGTAAAAAAAATTATAATAATAATTGCGATAACACGTGACTTTTGCGATGTGTTCACCGCGCATTTTCATATCGCGATGACGATGAAAATACGATTAATCGTGCAGCCCTAAGTGCAACCACACTGTTCCTCTCCTCATACTTAGCAATGTTCTAGGAATGTGTTTTACTGGATTAAAATGGCCCCGATGGCATTCATAGTTCTACTAATGTTATTATCATGTTCCAGTTACATCCCTTTCTCTAATAATTGTGTCAGAATGACTTTATTTACCACATATAAAGGAGCATACCGACTCACATGTTTGATCGTGACATACAGTGCAGAGACGTATGTAAGGTCTTGTAACACAACGACCAGTATAATGTTTGTTGTGCTTCCTGTTCTGCAGACCGTCAGTGTTCCTACAGCCAGTTATGTTCCTTGGAGCAGATGTCACTCATCCTCCTGCTGGAGATGGGAAGAAGCCGTCTATCGCAGCAGTGAGTTCCTCCTGAGTTCCTCCTCCATTTTCCACCTTATCTCTATCGCAGCAGTGAGTTCCTCCTGAGTTCCTCCTCCATTTTCCACCTTATCTCTATCGCAGCAGTGAGTTCCTCCTGAGTTCCTCCTCCATTTTACACCTTATCTCTATCGCAGCAGTGAGTTCCTCCTGAGTTCCTCCTCCATTTTCCACCTTATCTCTATCGCAGCAGTGAGTTCCTCCTGAGTTCCTCCTCCATTTTACACCTTATCTCTATCGCAGCAGTGAGTTCCTCCTCCATTTTACACCTTATCTCTATCGCAGCAGTGAGTTCCTCCTGAGTTCCTCCTCCATTTTACACCTTATCTCTATCGCAGCAGTGAGTTCCTCCTCCATTTTACACCTTATCTCTATCGCAGCAGTGAGTTCCTCCTGAGTTCCTCCTCCATTTTACACCTTATCTCTATCGCAGCAGTGAGTTCCTCCTGAGTTCCTCCTCCATTTTACACCTTATCTCTATCGCAGCAGTGAGTTCCTCCTGAGTTCCTCCTCCATTTTACACCTTATCTCTATCGCAGCAGTGAGTTCCTCCTCCATTTTACACCTTATCTCTATCGCAGCAGTGAGTTCCTCCTGAGTTCCTCCTCCATTTTACACCTTATCTCTATCGCAGCAGTGAGTTCCTCCTGAGTTCCTCCTCCATTTTACACCTTATCTCTATCGCAGCAGTGAGTTCCTCCTCCATTTTACACCTTATCTCTATCGCAGCAGTGAGTTCCTCCTCCATTTTACACCTTATCTCTATCGCAGCAGTGAGTTCCTCCTGAGTTCCTCCTCCATTTTACACCTTATCTCTATCGCAGCAGTGAGTTCCTCCTGAGTTCCTCCTCCATTTTCCACCTTATCTCTATCGCAGCAGTGAGTTCCTCCTGAGTTCCTCCTCCATTTTCCACCTTATCTCTATCGCAGCAGTGAGTTCCTCCTCCATTTTACACCTTATCTCTATCGCAGCAGTGAGTTCCTCCTGAGTTCCTCCTCCATTTTACACCTTATCTCTATCGCAGCAGTGAGTTCCTCCTGAGTTCCTCCTCCATTTTACACCTTATCTCTATCGCAGCAGTGAGTTCCTCCTGAGTTCCTCCTCCATTTTACACCTTATCTCTATCGCAGCAGTGAGTTCCTCCTCCATTTTACACCTTATCTCTATCGCAGCAGTGAGTTCCTCCTGAGTTCCTCCTCCATTTTACACCTTATCTCTATCGCAGCAGTGAGTTCCTCCTGAGTTCCTCCTCCATTTTACACCTTATCCCTATCGCAGCAGTGAGTTCCTCCTGAGTTCCTCCTCCATTTTACACCTTATCTCTATCGCAGCAGTGAGTTCCTCCTGAGTTCCTCCTCCATTTTACACCTTATCTCTATCGCAGCAGTGAGTTCCTCCTGAGTTCCTCCTCCATTTTACACCTTATCCCTATCGCAGCAGTGAGTTCCTCCTGAGTTCCTCCTCCATTTTACACCTTATCTCTATCGCAGCAGTGAGTTCCTCCTGAGTTCCTCCTCCATTTTACACCTTATCTCTATCGCAGCAGTGAGTTCCTCCTGAGTTCCTCCTCCATTTTACACCTTATCTCTATCGCAGCAGTGAGTTCCTCCTGAGTTCCTCCTCCATTTTACACCTTATCTCTATCGCAGCAGTGAGTTCCTCCTGAGTTCCTCCTCCATTTTACACCTTATCTCTATCGCAGCAGTGAGTTCCTCCTGAGTTCCTCCTCCATTTTACACCTTATCTCTATCGCAGCAGTGAGTTCCTCCTGAGTTCCTCCTCCATTTTACACCTTATCTCTATCGCAGCAGTGAGTTCCTCCTCCATTTTACACCTTATCTCTATCGCAGCAGTGAGTTCCTCCTGAGTTCCTCCTCCATTTTACACCTTATCTCTATCGCAGCAGTGAGTTCCTCCTGAGTTCCTCCTCCATTTTACACCTTATCTCTATCGCAGCAGTGAGTTCCTCCTGAGTTCCTCCTCCATTTTACACCTTATCTCTATCGCAGCAGTGAGTTCCTCCTCCATTTTACACCTTATCTCTATCGCAGCAGTGAGTTCCTCCTGAGTTCCTCCTCCATTTTACACCTTATCTCTATCGCAGCAGTGAGTTCCTCCTGAGTTCCTCCTCCATTTTACACCTTATCTCTATCGCAGCAGTGAGTTCCTCCTCCATTTTACACCTTATCTCTATCGCAGCAGTGAGTTCCTCCTCCATTTTACACCTTATCTCTATCGCAGCAGTGAGTTCCTCCTGAGTTCCTCCTCCATTTTACACCTTATCTCTATCGCAGCAGTGAGTTCCTCCTGAGTTCCTCCTCCATTTTCCACCTTATCTCTATCGCAGCAGTGAGTTCCTCCTGAGTTCCTCCTCCATTTTCCACCTTATCTCTATCGCAGCAGTGAGTTCCTCCTCCATTTTACACCTTATCTCTATCGCAGCAGTGAGTTCCTCCTGAGTTCCTCCTCCATTTTACACCTTATCTCTATCGCAGCAGTGAGTTCCTCCTGAGTTCCTCCTCCATTTTACACCTTATCTCTATCGCAGCAGTGAGTTCCTCCTGAGTTCCTCCTCCATTTTACACCTTATCTCTATCGCAGCAGTGAGTTCCTCCTCCATTTTACACCTTATCTCTATCGCAGCAGTGAGTTCCTCCTGAGTTCCTCCTCCATTTTACACCTTATCTCTATCGCAGCAGTGAGTTCCTCCTGAGTTCCTCCTCCATTTTACACCTTATCCCTATCGCAGCAGTGAGTTCCTCCTGAGTTCCTCCTCCATTTTACACCTTATCTCTATCGCAGCAGTGAGTTCCTCCTGAGTTCCTCCTCCATTTTACACCTTATCTCTATCGCAGCAGTGAGTTCCTCCTGAGTTCCTCCTCCATTTTACACCTTATCCCTATCGCAGCAGTGAGTTCCTCCTGAGTTCCTCCTCCATTTTACACCTTATCTCTATCGCAGCAGTGAGTTCCTCCTGAGTTCCTCCTCCATTTTACACCTTATCTCTATCGCAGCAGTGAGTTCCTCCTGAGTTCCTCCTCCATTTTACACCTTATCTCTATCGCAGCAGTGAGTTCCTCCTGAGTTCCTCCTCCATTTTACACCTTATCTCTATCGCAGCAGTGAGTTCCTCCTGAGTTCCTCCTCCATTTTACACCTTATCTCTATCGCAGCAGTGAGTTCCTCCTGAGTTCCTCCTCCATTTTACACCTTATCTCTATCGCAGCAGTGAGTTCCTCCTGAGTTCCTCCTCCATTTTACACCTTATCTCTATCGCAGCAGTGAGTTCCTCCTGAGTTCCTCCTCCATTTTACACCTTATCTCTATCGCAGCAGTGAGTTCCTCCTGAGTTCCTCCTCCATTTTACACCTGATCCCCAATAATAGTCATTGTATTACCGTAAAACAAAAAGGGGGGGGAGGGGAGAATAGTTTGTGACTAATTCTTCGTCTTGTCTCAAAACAAATCTGTTGCTCTAGTGTTTTGTGCTTGTAAATATATATGTATATACATATAATATATGTATATATTTACAAGTCCATATAATATATGTATATATATATTTACAAGCACAATTTATATATATTTACAAGCTGTATGTAACTGGTGGCACTGTGTTGTGATTTTGGAGTGTATGTATGCGTTTTCTTTCTTTCCTTTTCTTTTCCTGTATCTGAGTTTGTTTGTTTTTTTTGTTTTTCTGTGTTCTAAAAATTTTTAATTGCTAAAAAAAAAATCAGTTGGCTTTATCACGCCCATCTCTTTAACTCATTCTCTGCCAGGGTCATTTCGGTCTGTGTGCTCCCAGTGCCAGGATTTTGAGCATATTTCCTGATCTTCCAGGACCCACAGAATATTCTGTGCTAGGAATAAAATTACACAACATATCTCACAATAAAGCAGAGACTCTCTTCTTACCCCTTGTAAAAAACTGAAACTCTACCGTTTCCTTGTTTAGTTACAAGCAGTGGAAGTTAGCTTGTTTTCACTAAAAATGCCCTCCTTGGAACAGAAATAGCAGAAAAAGAGGTTTTTAGTGAAGGACACCGTTTCAAGCAGAACTCTCTTTTGAGCCTTTTATTTTTTGCCTCAGTGACACATCAGACACATTATACAGTATTTGTTTTCCCAAATAAATAAATAAAAAATAAGAGAATGTATTTGAGGGAGCTGTGTCGGTCCATGCCGCCCAGTGAGCGGCTACAGAGAGAGAGAGAGAGAGAGTCTGGCCCCTGGGGTTTCTTGACAGATGAGGCTTGGCCGCAGTATTTATCAAAGTATGATAAATATGTGCACAAAATCAAATAAATAATTTACTTTTACAGTTGCCATGTGGATTTTTAGCTTAGCTTGATAAAAGCATAAACAAATGGAACGAACCCTTATGTGGTCACACTCACACACTCTCTCTCTCTCTCACACACACACACACACACACACACACACACAGGAATAACGAGTGCTGTAACGTTACCTGCTGTCACGTTACCTCTCATAACTAACGTTAGCACAGAAGATCACACAATAGCTACGTTAGTGCTGTAAACTTTGAAATGTTTATGTGACACATGTTTCGCCTTGGTTGCTGGGGACGGGTGTGTGACGCGGTTTGACGCGTTTGACGTATCCATGTGATTCCCCCTCCCTTGAGTGTGACAGAGCTCTCCCTTGAGAGGGAGAGCTGGCAAGAGGAAACGTGAAGCGAGTCATGCCGGCGGCATAAGTTATAAACAATGCGTGACAATTATACTCGAATGTTGTGTGTGTGATCATTTCATCTCAAACGCGATACAAAAAATAGGCTACTTTTTACCATCGTCATCGCTCTCTCCAAGTGGCACCCATTTCTCCTCCTCCGATTCATCTGTGTCAGACGGATCAGAACGCTGTGAAGGGGAGCCTTCGTCGCAACAACAAAAACGCCGGCGTCTTCCTCGCCATCGTCGCCATCCGAGAACTCTGGGTCGGACTCTGTTTCGACCACAGGCTCCACCCATAAATACTAAACTAGCGGGTTCCTTTTATCAGTTTGACCTGAAACAATGTCACAGGCTGGGAAAGTGTCTGATGTAATGTAAACAGCCAAAACATGAAAGTACGTCCGAGTACGTCTTTGGCACAGAACGCCATTGTTAAAAGTACGTCCGGGTACGTCTTTGGCAGAGAATGAGTTAAGACCATGACATCGCCACTTGTATCAAGTTTGTCCAAGTGGTGTTGCCGTACGTGCTGCGGACCCGCTCGCGCATGTCCAGAACGGCTCGGGCAGCCTGCCGGGTGGTAGTGACAGACAGTACCTGCTAGAAAAGTAGATTAGGAGAAATTGTGTTAAACTGTTAAACAATACAGACACAAGGAAAAGGTTTCAAGCTTCCTTCCTGCATGAAGAAAAGCTGATATTCTGTCTACTGGGCCCTGGGTATTTTTGCTAGAAATACCCATCTCTACTCTCTCCCGCTCCCACTCACTCCTTCTCACTGTCTTGCAGGTGGTAGGCAGTATGGACGCCCACCCCAGCAGGTACTGTGCCACTGTGCGGGTCCAGAGGCCCCGGCAGGAGGTCATCCAGGACCTGGCCTCCATGGTGCGGGAGCTGCTCATCCAGTTCTACAAGTCCACCCGCTACAAGCCCACCAGGATCATCTTCTACAGGGACGGAGTGTCGGAAGGCCAGTTCAGACAGGTGAGCTCTCAGTTTTGTCTCCCTCTGAACAAACTAGATCAGGGTTGGTTCCTGCAGCAGAAGAACGTAGTGTCGTGAGGGACATGGGGCATGTTATAGAGAGCCCCAGGGAGGATGTATTTTTGTAGTCGGAACGCGGAAGTCGCGGGATTTCTGAATGGGTTTTTGGTGCAATGCTTCAAATAAGGTCTGCTGGCAACGCAAGCTTAATCAAATGCGAACCAGAGTTCAGCCGGATAATCTTCACACATGAGGACCACTTTCATGAGTTTTGAAGCGTAAATGCGAGCCCTAGAAGTAAAAAGCTCATGCTAAGCTAATCCAGAACCCCATCACGTCACCACTCAACCTGGACTGTTGTTGATGTGTGCGCTGCTGTGCACTGATTACCCCGGGCTGAACCAGGTGAGGGAAAGAGAATTCCCGTGTTCGTCCTTTGAAGTGGTGACGTTATTGACGTATAATATCCCCGTCGACTCAACAGTGTAGTCTCATTTAGCCGTTTGCTAGCTAGCCGCACTTTTAACGGCACGTAAAAGCTTAAAAACTCATAAAAGTGGTCCTCATGTGTGAAGATTATCCCGCTGAACACCGGTTCACGTTTGATTACGCTTGCGTTGCCCAGAGACCTTATTTGAAGCATTGCGCCAAAAACCCATTCAAAAATCCCATAGGTGAAAACAGTGAAGAACCTGGAAGTGTTAGCATCGATGTTTTCCGGACTCATTCCTGGGGCTCTCTATTGCCAGAACTTTCTCCAAGGGTAGATTTGATGAATATTTGAAGCAAAATACTGTGGTCATCTTCCCTAGGTGCTGTATTATAAATACTGTGGTCATCTTCCCTAGGTGCTGTATTATAAATACTGTGGTCATCTTCCCTAGGTGCTGTATTATGAGCTGCTGGCCATCCGTGAGGCCTGTATCAGCCTGGAGAAGGAATACCAGCCAGGCATCACCTACATTGTTGTGCAAAAACGCCACCATACACGTTTGTTCTGTGCCGACCGCAATGAGAGAGTGAGTCCCCACTACTACACACATACACACACATACACACACATCCATGAGAGAGTGAGTCCCCACTACTACACACACATACACACATACATGAGAGAGTGAGTCCCCACTACTACACAATACACACACATACACACACATACATGACACAATGAGAGAGTGAGTCCCCACTACTACACACACATACACACTACTACACACACATACACACATACACACACACACACACACAGATACACATACACACACACACACACACACACACACACACACATACACACACATACATACACACACATACACACACACACATACATGAGAGAGTGAGTCCCCACTACTACACACATACACTACACACACATACACACAGATACACATACACACACACACACACACATACACACACATACATACACACACATACACACACACACATACATGAGAGAGTGAGTCCCCACTACTACACACATACACACACATACATGACACAGCGAGAGGAGCCATTCAAGTCAGAACAGTGTGTTATGTGACTTAGTCCATATTTGTTTGTTTTACACTCCCTTCTAGCATGTTAACTACTCGAAATGGGCCTCATTAATTATTGTGCTTGCTGAAAGTAAGGCACAATCTTAACTCATTGAGTGCTAATGACGTCTAAAGACGTCAATTGCGTCTTTTGACGGTGGGACGTGGATCAAAGCCTCATGCATCTCCTGTAAAAATATGGGAGATGTTGAATGTGTAAAAGCTATTTTACGGACCCATTAGGTGGCGACAGTGCTCTCCAGATTAGAGAAAGGTGAGGAAAAAACAGAGAAGAAGTCATGGGGAAACGGAAACCACATCGGTATGCATCGATATGCATGAAGCATAACGTTAGCTGTGCCTGTGAACAGCAGCCAATCTGCTGCCACAATTGAGCCCCTCCGTCTCCGCTGCGATAGCCCCTCCACATTATTAGTTGCCGACACCAGCCTCTTTCTGAAAAGTTACGTTATTCTCAGCTGGAAGCGCTGGGAGCCGGCGAAAAAAACGGCGGAACGCTGTGAAAAAGCTGGGCGTAGCGCACTTTTCAGTGCAGAGCAAACGCAGCAGAGAGCCACCAGAGACACTCCCACGGAGGAGGGGTGTGCAGTTGAGGGGGGTGGGGCACGCAGGGCAGCATACAACACCGACCCAGACAGCAGGAGGCTCGATGGACAGATTTACAAACACAAGCTAGAATATCTGATGCCCACCAGCAGTAAATCAAGACCAGCAAGAAGGTGTAGGGTCTGCGCACGCAGGGGCCAGCACTGCTGGTTGCAGCTAAAAAATATTATTTTGCCAAACAAAATTCCTTTGTTTTCGCTGTTTTATTGAAGGAAATTATTTTTGAGGTGTCACTACATCAGAAAATATTAGCTTCAGAGTCAGTGATGTGCTTGAAATGCTTCATTTCACAAAAGGCTGATTATCTTAGCTTCTAGTTTGAAACGTCTGTTTTTGGTGAAAACAACCTATCTTCTCCGGCTGATAACTAAAGAACGGAAAGTGATAACAATAAACTTTTTTTGGCTGATGATACAATAGAGTCTCATCGTTCTTTGGGCGTGTTCGGTGTTTACATAGTAATATCACACAATATTCTGTGGGCCTCGAGAAATCACTGAAAACGCTCTGAAAGGGCTGGCACTGGGAGCATTCGTTTTCCAAAAGTGGCTGGCACTCAATGAGTTAAAGTCCTTCATACTTATTATTATTATATATATATGCCTTTTTTGTAGGACGTAATAACTCCCACAGTTTTCACACCACATAGACATGCCAGAACTCAAAACATGCCAGAACTCAAAACGTGCGGTTCATTGAGGAAAGGGTTGCTATGGCTTTTCTAAGGGTTTGGTCAAGCGGTTTGGGCGCTATTCGCGATTAGGCGTGAGTTTTTTCCCCATTGACTTGAATGGGGTTTCGAAAAATCTTGCAGTAAATTAGCTGTATCGCAGAAACCATACGAGGTACAGCTACGAAACTTCACAGAGGGGCCTTTTACTATCCCCCAAAAAATTACACCAATTGACCAGATGGTGGCGCTATAACGCGTATGTTTTTGAAAAAAACACACCGTTGCGATATAATCGACTTCCAAAGTTCTGTGGGTGGGGCCTATTTCACAAAAATCGCCATAACTCCGGAAATACAACATCCAATGCTAACCAAACTTGGTACAGGTGTGGAGGGATGGACTTTGAGCTGATAGTAAAAAGATTGTCTCATTTCGCCTATAGGGGGCGCTATAGCAACAATAAGTATCTCTAGCTCACAAGCTATAAGAGCGACTGTTCCAAAATCCATAGGTTCATAGTAGAGTACTCTTCTACTCTGGCCTAAAATATTACACGGATTGACCTGATGGTGGCGCTATAACAGCCATCTTTACGTTTTGGTCCATAACTTTTGAACCGTAGCTTCTACAATCAAAATTATTTTTTCCGTGGTTTCCTTGGCTCGCCCCACTTTTATTCATTGCTGTGATCTAAAAAAAATACTCCTATTGACCTGATGGTGGCGCTATAACAGCCCTCTTCACATTTTGGTCCATAACTTTTGAACTGTAGCATCTACAATCGAAATTCTTCCGCCCCTGCCCTGGATTCCTTGGCTCCTCCCGCTTCTACTCACATAGGCCCGCCCATAACTACTTAGTCCCCCTAATTGCATGGGCAGGGACTTTGCAAGGCAGGCGGGGCATGGCGAGGACAGCAAGCACAATTACATTTTCAGTAGGAAATGTAGATATTCTAGTTACCTTTGTTGTCAATTTGTTGTTCGCCCTCCTAACCCCTGTAATTATATTCGATTAAAGAATTAAGGCCCAATGCAAACTGAGCGCTCTGCAGTGGCACTGACGGCCCCAGAGTCAGAGTCAGGCCCGGGTAGTAACAAGCTTATTTAGAGGCACATAGACACAGAGGGTAAAGTAGCTCTCTCTGGCATTAGGCTTATAACTGGTTGATTGGGAAGCTCTCTGTAAGCCATTGCCTGGACCCGTCCATCAGCTATTATGGAGTTATCGGGGCTTTCCGACAATTTATTTACTCCCTGATGTCATTAAGCGTCCCGACTGAGGTAAAAGGGTGACTTTTCTGTTCCAGCAGCTTCAATTTTCTCTGCAGTTTTTTTTTATTTTTGCTGTTGGTGAAAAGTGGAAAAGCTGATGATCAAAACGCATTAGATGAAGGGCTGAAAACGGTCTGTAACTTTGAATCCTCTTCACTCCATGTCAGGTGGGACGTAGCGGAAACATTCCTGCCGGTACGACCGTAGACACGGACATCACGCACCCCTACGAGTTTGACTTTTACCTCTGCAGTCATGCTGGAATACAGGTTGGACCAACCGCCGTCTGCTCTGCCTGCTGCCCCTTAGGCAGATGCACCATGCACTCTCCCCCACTTCAATCACCTCATTTTAGGCCTCTTGCAGACTGCAGGCTGTGTGCTTTTGCAGAGCTACACATTGTTACTGATAAATAGTGCAAACATTTAGTGCAAAGGAAAGGTTGACTTTTAAGACACGAAGAAAGTGCCAGGAAGGAGCAGAGAGAGCGGAAATCCTGCTTGGTATGTTTTGGTTTTGCTTCTTTTTAAAGTGGTTTTTGCCCTTTTACTTTAGTTAATTGAAGATTAATTGATTCTCCTTTGGGGAAAAATTTATTAGTTGTGATCTGGGAACAAAGTCCGATAATTTCTGTTTTTTATGTACACATATAGATGCTTTTCATGGAATTGTGTGATGCTGTGGTTTACAGGGATTTTACAACCGCTATGAGAGGTTTACGGCCTCTTGGGGCTTATTGCTTAATTTGAAACCTAACTTATTTCCTGTCAGTGCAACAGGGTCCATTTGGAATGTTGATGTTGTCAAATTAAAACCGTCTATAAACCAAATGTGTCGTTTAACTCCTCTACCCTCTCCCAGGGCACCAGCAGGCCCTCCCACTATCACGTCCTGTGGGACGACAACTGCTTCACTGCTGATGAGTTCCAGCTGCTCACCTACCAGTTGTGCCACACGTACGTGCGCTGCACCCGCTCTGTCTCCATCCCTGCTCCAGCCTACTACGCCCACCTGGTGGCCTTCCGCGCCCGCTACCATCTGGTGGACAAGGAACACGACAGGTGAGGAAGGGGCGAGTGCCAGAGGGAGGTGAACTGCAGCTAACAATGATTCATTCTTCCTCCACTCTGGGGTTCAAGTCACTCTGTTGGCACGTTCTGTTTATTACAAAGTGTTTTGGGGTATCAGTTTTCACTTATGACCTTGCAGTGTGTAACAATTATCTGCACGGCTTCAATATTCATCAACCGGGCGTCCGGGTAGTGCAGCGGTAGATTCCCTGCCTACCCACACGAGGGTCGCAGGTTCGAGCCCTCGTGTTACCTCCGGCTTGGTCGGGCGTCCATACAGGCACAATTGGCCGTGACTGCGGGTGAGAAGCCTGATTTAAGGGTATGTGTCCTGGTCGTTGCATTAGTGCCTCCTCTGGTCGGTGGGGCGCCTGTTCGGCAGAGGAGAACTGGAGGAATAGCGTGACCCTCCAACGCGCTACGTCCTGCCGCTGAAACTCCTCGCTGTCAGGTGAAAAGAAGCGGCTGGCGGCTGCACTTGTGTCGTAGGAAGCATGGCGCTAGTCAACAACTCTCCCCAGATCGGCAGAGGGGGGGGATGAGCAACGACCGGGAACAGCAAGGGGAATTGGCCAAGTACAATTGGGGGGAAATATTTATTCGTCAACCGCTCTATTTTGAGGATGTCATCATCAGTACCGCTCCTCTCCTCTCCACTCTGCAGCGCCGAAGGCAGCCATGTGTCTGGTCAGAGCAACGGCCGGGACCCCCAGGCACTGGCCAAAGCCGTTCAGCTCCACCACGACACCCTGAGGACCATGTACTTCGCCTGAGCGCTACACCCACCCTCTCTCCGACCATCGCCACCCGTAACACACGTACACAAACGCACCTCTCACCAACACACAGACACGACCATCCACGACCTGGCCTGCCAGTCGAGGCGTCCTCATAGGTGGGGAGTCCCGCCCCCAAACCAGCCACACACCCAGTCAATCCGGACCTGACACTGTGCCGAGGAAGGCAGGGAGGAGGGAGGGGGAGGAGCCCCTCCCCCCACACTGGACCCAGGATGCAATGCTGCTTTAAAAATAAGAGAGAAACTCAGCACTATTATGCAATATTAAACCAGCCAACTATTTTATTTTCACCCTTATCGGGCCGCCCCCTATCCATCGTCCCCCCTTCTCCCCCCTTCCCTGTCTGACTCACTTCTCCCCCCTTCCCTGTCTGACTCACTTCTCCCCCCTATCCATCGTCCCCCCTTCTCCCCCCTTCCCTGTCTGACTCACTTCTCCCCCCTTCCCTGTCTGACTCACTTCTCCCCCCTATCCATCGTCCCCCCTTCTCCCCCCTTCCCTATCTGACTCACTTCTCCCCCCTTCCCAGTCTGACTCCTTTACTACTGCCTCAGTGGTTCTTTGTCTAGTTTGTTTGTTTTTACCCCCATCTTGATGTCTTTCCTACGATTTGCAATCTGCAAATCTGCCCCTCTGCCATCACATCCTTTCCAGTACCTCAAGTCCGTTTCAGCAGCAGCACTTTTGCATTTTGTCAGTTTTACTGTATTTTTTTTTCCCCCATCCCTCCAAGACAAGAAGCAGAGAAGAAAGGCTCTGATTGTGGGGTTGTAAACTAGTGATTATGATTTGTTTTTGTATATAGGTTGTTCAGCCCCCCCCCCCCCCCCCCCCCCCTCCTCCTGCTCCAGTTCCTGTGTCCGATCTGTTTTCCCCAGTGGTCACTTTTCGCTAGTGTGTCAATCCACCACCAGCTACATGTTTGGAACGACCTGTTATTTTGAGCACAGTGCCACCTGTAGGCTACAAGGTATAATAATACCCCTAAATTGAAGTCAAAACAAGGGGTTGTATTCTTCTGATTTGAGATCGGTTTTGATTTATGTTGAGCAGTCAACTGACATATCTAAACAGTGGCACAGATTATATTGGCTGATATACTATAATATCAGTTACTCAATAACAGCCATCTATAGGTTTTTTTTTATAAAGTATAACACTGTTATGTGATTTTGCTTGTAATTTTATGACTCTAACTTTTATCATTCTTCGTGTATTTATGAATTTGTTCAAGCTGGCGAGCTTTTGTTTTTAATATTAGTGCTCACCACGCTTTCATTCCCACGTCAGCGCTCTCTTGATCTTGCACTCCCCTCTCTTGAGTTTGAGATGGAGGGTGAATTCTAAGTTAAATGACAGATCACGTTGATAGTTTCCTGTAGTGCAATAATCAGTTGAACGAAGGGAAGAAGATGTGATGGGACTTTAGCAAACGAACAGTAGCACATCTTATTTGATTAAAATACGTCTACTCGAAGGGAAAGCTAAGTTTCTGAGAGGAGATGGATGAGTTTGGTTGTAACTCCAGTTTTGGTGATTTTCATGTTTTTTACTTGAAACTGAAGAATTGTACGAGCCTTCGTGAGTTGAGAAGACTTCTCGCCCCTCGGTGAAGTGAAACCCTTTCAAAGCCCCGCTGTGCAATTTCAAAATTCCTGGTCGTCAGTTTAAACATGAAGCTGTTTTTCTTCATTCCGAATTTCCCCTTTTGGAGATCAAAGGGGTTTCACCTGGCAGCAGCAATGTAGAGTCTAAAGGCCGTAACGTAACGGGGTAGTATTCAAGTGCCTGGTGGAAGTGAAGCGTTTCAATGGTCCGAAGTTGCAGAACTAATTTCTAGAGATCCCATTTCAACAGGTGGGACAAATGATCAAACTTAATATTCAGACGACAGTGTGAGATAGTTTGAAGCACGGGAGCTTTACCCAACGTCTCACTTTCTTGAGAGCTTGGAATTGGAGGTTACTTCTGTCTACTGACTTTTCTATGAATCTCATTCAAATCTACCCAAGATAGATATGTAGATTGTCTTTGCCTATACAGCCGTTTTAGCTGTGGGCTTAGCTTGGCAGCAGTGTTCTAGTCGAGTGGGGCTTTCTTTTGCTTATCTTCATCAAATGTGGATCCAGCTGCTACATTCTGTTTGTACTTAGAGGGACAGGTTTATGGATGTAGATGAAGCCTCATGGTAAACTAGGTCTTTCACTACGCATTTCCATTGGAAGGAATTTGTTAGGCCTGGACTGGGCTTAATCCACGTCCTTGCGACCAGCCCAAAGTCAGGTTGAGTCTTCAGAACCAAGCTCAGGAGCCAATGGATGACTGGCATTTTGACCAGAAGGAGAGCTGACTGTACTGTGACATGGCAGGAGGTCTGTGTGGAGTCTGGTCATCACTGAGCTCCTGGGTGTCCTTAACCCATTGATACCTGATGCAGCATTTGTGTGTATATCCCTCATTTGTGTGTGTATCCCTTTAAGACCGCGAACCGCGTTAACGCGGTTCGCGGTCTTAAAGGGATACGCACACAAATGCTGCATCAGGTATCAATGGGTTAATGACCTGAAGCTCATCTGGGTGTGTTGAGACAATAATGTGCACTAAAAGAAGCGTGTGTGTCGGGACTGAACACAGGCGTGGTGCTCTTCTGTTTGAATTTGAATCGGAACCTCCGAGTTTCTGCATGGGTGTAGTGGAGAGGGCAGGGAAATAAAGACCGTTATAGCAGGGCTGGCCCAAATGCTTCGAAGCTTCAATCGATGCCATTGGTAATCGATTTCCAAATCGGTATTCGAATGCTTCGTTTTTCTTCTGAAATTTATTTTGAAATAGTAATCCAACATTATTCATTATGCATCAACATGAATTATTATGACTTATTCTCTCAGACAAGGACATTGTGCCTCACAGCTCTCATCTAACATTATTTACCAGCCCTGAAACTGCGACAGTTTGACCATGCAGCCACCAGGGCCTACTGTACATATGAGCAAATTCAAACTTATTTGATGTGTTTATTGCACATTTTTTATCCATTTTCCTTTCAATAAAAAGGAAAATGCTTTTTTCCTCCCGCCTCTCATTGTTAGTATGTCCCCCCCCCTGTCGAAGCTGCCAATCTATTCGAATACTTGTCACTGAAGCTTCGAAGCCCAAAAATGGTCTTCAGGGAACAGCCCTACAATATAGTAAACCTCTCTCACTGAGCTACATGAGAGGGTCCTGCTGGTGGTGTTAGCCACACACGAGACCCATCACACCACATTTCCACGTCGGCTCTATTTTTGAAGTGAGCCGCCTGCAGCCTGACATGTTAGTTCGTCAGTAAAAAGTTGTGACCCGGCGCGGGGCACAACAAAGCACTTTCTGGTGTGAATGGCCAGGCTCCTGCTCGAGCTGAATCTACGCCTACGTTGGGTAGCCACAGCAGAACTGAACACAAAACCTCCCATGCAACTAAAAAGAGAATGAACAGGATTCAACTCTTGGTTTAGGACTTTGCTCGGTGGTTCTGGTCGGCATGGAGAACCTGTATACGGTACACATGACAGCGAGGTTTATAACGGTAGCATCTCGCGTCCCCAAGCTGTTGCATTTGACTGCCTTTCCTCGGCTAGCCTCCCGGTATGGAAGCCGATGGGTTTGAGCCTTCATGATTTTCACTAGTGTCTGAAAGCCTTTAAAGAAATAAAGCCAGATCAAAAGTATATTTGTACATTTTAAATTATGTAATGCACACCACTTATTTTTGCTAACAGAAAAGTTCTAAAAAAAAAAGTACCGTAGTCTTATTATTAATCTTAGTAATAATTGTATCACGATAAGTAATGGTTAAAAAGTATAACAAAGTTTTATTATTGCAATAGACTGTTGACTTGTTCCTGTGTCACTGTATAACGTATAGTATTATTATGTATAGTGGTAGGGTTGTTCAAATGAGTGACGTGTGTCTCGACTGTTATACTGTTGTTGATAAGGGTGTGGACTAAACCTTCCCTACTGATGTCCACATGTAGGTCATAGGGCAGTTGACATGCGGGACATAGGGCAGTTGACATGCGGGACATAGTGTAGGGCAGTTGCGGATCACCAAATGCCATGACGGGTGCCTCTGTGAGACTTCTCTTTAGCAGTTGAAAAAGCAGTTAAAAAGCTTTCGTCCCACCTGGAGCTGAATGGTTCTTTTTTGGTTTATTTTTCTTAAGTAATTTATTTTGAATTTCAAGAATCTGCATCAACACGTTTGATCGATTAATACAGTCATCATTTATATCCACAAATGGAAGATGGTGTGCTGCTGGTTCATTTTATGGCGTTAATGTGATACGGCTCATACAACAACACATCAGCGTATCCATATAAATATACCCGGAACAATTTTTGCTTTGGATTTTTGAGTACTATCTTCTCCATACTTCTCCATTAACCTTCATTCAAATTCCATGGTGGTGAGGACACTTTCCAGTTTCCACTAGGCCAGCAACAGCTTGCCCAGCAAGTTTCTGTCGCTGTGCGAAAAATTATGTTTTATGTTGACAGTGTTTTATGAATGTAAAACCGAGTATCTATGCTTATAAATAATGTTGTACAATTTGGATTTCAGACGGCAGTTTTTAATTTTCAAAGAGCTTTTCGAAGGCTGGACCGATCTCCTGGATCATGTCTGACTCTGAGGTGGTGTTGGTGGATCTGCCGTGTTGGTGGAACGCTTGACTGTTGCACTGGCTGGTAAGAGCACAGGCCCCAAATGCTGCCGCCATTGCCGAATTCACACTTTTAACCATTGCTGCAGAGACCTTCACCTTGATCCTGATATAGGACACCACCTAAGCTGCTCTCGACATGCAGTGACATAGGGCAGTTGCGGATCAGCAAACGCCATCACAGGGGCGCCTCTGTGAGACTTCCCTTTCGCTGTTCAAAAGTGTTCTCCCATCGTTCATCCCACCTCGAGCCAAATGGTTCTGACGTAGGAACTTCTCAGAGCCTTTGTCTCCTTTGGCATTTTTTCCTGGTCTCCCAGCAGTAATGCACGAAAAGCAAAAACTAAATTGCAACACAGTGTATGTCAACATAAAACACACACCTCATTTTCGATAATTAAACACTCTGAAATAGAATACCTATGGTATTATCTATGGTACCAATCGTTGGCACGCTTGTTGAAGCTCAAGTAAATCCATAATGAAGATGTTAATTCCTCCCAGTTTCAATGATGAAGCAGTCCCGAACCAGCAGTCCTCCCGACGTCTCGAGCCTCACTTTCCTCACCACCACCCCCACCACCCACCCCCCCCACCCCATCATGCGCTGAGTCCGCTCCTTTGGAGAAACTATCAGGAGAAATACAGACTGCTCTACAGCCCTGACTGACTGATTAACGGACTTTTTCCTCAGCGATAGACTCTACTTTTGCGTTCTGGTCATTCGTTAAGTTTGAACTTGAACTTCACTCGCTCGCTCGCAACTCTGAACTCTGTGAGTGACGCCTGTCAACTGCTCCCGCCCCTACACACAGAATTGGACCAAAAGAACCGCATTGACCAGGTAATGGGTCAAAACCCTAGTAGGGATTGCAGTAACATTAACATTCCTTACTGGTCAACAAGTCTCCCCCATCTGAACATTGTGAATTACATGGCATATTATTCTTAATCCTTTATACTACTGCATTTGACCTAAGTAGGAATACAAGCAGGTTTAAGAAACGATTTTGTTTATTTCATTGTAAAATACATAGGCCTCAAGTGATACTGTACACAATATATTTAAATGAGCTTACAAAAAAATGTAATTATATTTTCCATGGGGCACTACAAAAGCTTAACGATGTTAAAAGCTTAGAGTATTTCCTCTCCCTTAATGTAGATGTTCATACAGTCGGAGGTTTGTGCTATAGGAGCGAATCTTGAAATCGTTGTGAAATTGTGAAAGGCTTGGTTGCGAACCTGCCTATTGTGATGACATACATACAGTACAGTAGAATAGAAGTGGACTCATTTGACATTGAGCAGAATTTCTACTCTTGAATGTTTGTTTGCGTTTTGTTGTTGTTTGTTTTCAGCTGGTGCTGATGGTACCAAGAGTGAAAATGAACGGCCAGGTGGTTTTCAAAGTGTTGTTGATCCATTTCAAGGACGTTGTTTGATCAAAGAATCATGTAACGAGGTTAGTTCTACATGCGTTTGTGTTACAGCCTGCGGGGTTACGTTGTGTTACAGCCTGCGGGTTTACAGTACGTTGGTATTGTAACTACTGTACTCAGGTACAGTAGTTGTCCTCCCAGAACGGTAAATCTGCGCTGTGACAAAGCCTCTAATCTCATCGTTGCTCCAGTAACCCATCCGCTCCCCCTGGGAGGTCTAAGAAGAGATGAGGACTGAAGGACAGAAGTCAGGTTTGGTCAGTACGTGTGTGATGATGTAGTAGTGGATGCTGTGCTTCATCCAAGCATGGTGCGTCATCTGGTAGCATCAATGCTAATGATAGCTAGCTTGTGTGAGTATGTGGCTGGTTATGCTGTATGTCAGAGACGTGGGGCCAAGTGCCGCGTGGGAGGGGGGGAGGGGGGCTGTATTTAGAACTGACTAGGTGCTGTTTCTGATGGATGTCAAAGCAGTTGTGTCTAAACTCTCGAGGGCAATTAAAACACATGTTTACATAGCAGATGTGTTTGCCTAGCTTACAACTGAAACGGACATCAGTCCCGCTTTGCAAAATGTTAGCTAGCGCAGAAGAGCGCTAACATGAGCAAGACCCTCCGGGGGCCTGTTGACGTGTACGGCGTTTTGAATTTTGGTTTGGCCATTTTTTCTTCACTAGGCACTTGTGACATTGCAGTGGAGTTCATTTTCACCAGTTGGATTGTTGGTTTTGTAACGCTTTCTGCATTGGGGAGAAAAAAGGTAGACTGAGCTCTAAGCTCAATGAGGAATGCTAACAAACATCTAAACCTTTATCCACCTTGTGACAACTGGCTGATGAAGAAAAATTGACTAACAAACAAAAAGATCAATGTATCCCTTTTTAAACTGAAGTAAAGGTGTATTCCATTTCAAGTCATCAATAAATATCCCTGATTTTTGCTTGTTCTCTATTTGCGGTGGAACTGGAAGGTAGCAATGGAGCGAGAAAAAAGTCCACAGAAAGTGCCTTTCCTCTTGATGGTGCTGTCAAATGAAAGAGAAAATGTCAAATCAAAGAAATAGAATCTCCTTTCCAAGAACACATTGCAACGCCGGTGTGGCTGCATTTTAAACACACGCACTCACACAGTACACGACACGTTTATATTTTACCGACAGAGATGCAAACCTGCGTTCCTGTATATATACAAACCGAATATATGCTAAGTATACGTGGTTGAGCTTTCGCTTACTAGTGCATTTTAGAGTCTTGGACCAATGGTGTCGTTGGTACCGTGGAATGTGTGTCAGGAGGGGGAAGCGGGTTGTAAGACGGCGTCGTCGACACTGGTGTGGTGTCACGCAGCCGAATGACAAATATAGCACAGCACTTTTGTGAGAGTAAAATTATTGATTGATTGCTTATTAATAAGCAATCAATCAATAATTTCACTCTCACACTTTATAGACTGCCACTCTCACTCGGACACATAGCCAAGAGGTCTCAATCTCTGCCCCTCCAGTCGCTTCCTCCTGCACAGAGCGAGAGAGGATCAGACAAAGTTCTCAGACAAAGTGTGCCTCATGCTCCCGTCACTTTGCTGATGGCCGGGTTGAGTCGGCCTGCTCTTACTTACGGTGGTCGTTTCCCTCTGAAGCCACAGTTACGGCCTCGGACCGGGCGTCGGCGTCGGGAGTGATACCTATCGGTACCGCCGTGATTTTTAGCGATCTGGTTATTTGTAGGCAATCCAAAAGTAAACAAAAAAACGTTTCATAATAGCTGATTCTTGCAAGGTTTTCTTCTTGTTGATCGATGGGGGCATTTTTACTGAAGAAATCACCCGAGCAGAATCGATCAATTCTGCGTATAGATCAACAGAAATCATTGAGTCTGTTGCACAGTGTGAAATGTACTTTTCCCACAACAAAGAAAGGTAGTGAGAAATGTGTTATTTTACAGCCGGCACAGACCTTGAATGAATAGAAGTGCTATATCAGTATTGAAACTCCTCCCACGATGCCCAGCACCAGGAAGCAGCCCGTGGTATTCCGTCATCCTAGTGCAATGCCCTGCCATGTGTCTTGTCCCTCGTGGAGGGAATTATGTGCCCAGTAGTCTCCCTGTCTCGGGGCGGTAGGGTGTCGACTGAAAACTTGGGGTGGTCTGTAGTTCTGTGGGTACTGTAGTTCTATGGGTAGTGGGTCTGTAGTTCTATGGGTACCTGTCCAGTCCTTTCTATTACAAGAGATCTCAAAAACACTGCACCTCACTTACCTTGGTATGCTGCATTGTTGTATTACATGAGAGAAAACTGCAAATATTGCTTTTATTATGACATATAATGCTTGAGTAATGCCTGATTGCGATATTCTTATACGGTACCTATTTTAGAGACAAAATGAGTATAACTGTAAAATATTATTTGTTTTTGTCTTAACATCCGAAATTCAAAAAAGTTGTTCTTTGAGCCGACTTTATTTTGTTGTCCTATTTAAATGTGTTCTTTTTAAAATATATGAAATATATTATGCGAAATATTTTATTGTGTATTTATTATTGAGAGTGCGTATTAAAGCGGCTGGAGTCTCCGCATCACATTGCAGCATGGTGGGGGTGGGGCCAGGAGGATGAGGCCTTAAGGCAATTTCATGGTTGAGTGCGGAGTGTCCGGTGTTTGCAGTGTTCACGGCATGACCGTTCCCTCCGCAAAGGCCCAGCATTTACGGTAAATGTGGGAAGAACGCGGTGGGTCCGCGGGTAGCACAGAATCGGCCGTCAGTTTTGTACGAAGAGAATACTTCCCTAGTAACCAAAAAACATAGCAACCATTAGCCAATCAGCACCGCACAGACTTTCCGCGCCGCGAACATTCCGCCGTAACCATAAATCCACTTTTAGCCCCTCCCCTTCCATGTTGATGCCTTATTCTCCCAAGACACGCAAGCACAACAATATGGAGGGGGTGCGAGGTGGAGGAGACGGAGGAGGTGGAGCTGACCTGTTAGGAGGTAACTACACCCGTAACGTGTCGCTTTGGGTCGGTATTCAAAGATAACGGGTCAATTCTTCCTCCTCCCTTTCTTCATATTCTTTACCCTCCAGTCTGCTTTAGCCATCTGAGAAGGCCACATGCCAACCCCCCCCCCCCCACATGTTGCAGCTCATCTTTGTTGACGAAGGGAACCATTTCTGAACCACACTGACTTTGAGTGTCGGGGGGGAAAAGCTGACGTTCTCATCCCAAGCTGCTACTTTGTACATTAGCCATGTAGTCGGGTTCACTATGTTTTGTCGTTCAACATTTTTGGAGATTAACAAAACTATACATTTGTGAAATATTTACTATGGAGAGTCCGAAAATCAATGTTGGCATTTGCACCACACACTTGCATGGCTGCCATTTTGGATTTTCAAAATAGAGGAATCCGAGAATAGAAGGAGCGTAGAAGAGAATAGTGGGGAAGGATGGATGTGAGGCAGAAATATATGGATTATGGTCAAATATATTATATATATATATATAGTCTAGGCATTGCTTCTGTCCTCTTAAATTGTCTTGTCAACTTTTCTCTTGTGCCAGAACTTTTTACAGCAGAAATAGGTCTCATTCCACGAGAAAAAGAAATGCCTCAGCCTTAAGTGGGTTCTTACATCATTATCACAATTTGTCTGTGGCTTTGCGATGCCTGTGTTGGGTAGCCTACCGAGAGAACAAGCCTACCTACTTGATCTCCCCTCATTCCCCAACAGGCATCCTCATCTCTTCTCGTCTCAACCTTAAACCACTAACTGTGTTACGTAGTGAACTCTGATGTACGACAAAGTGTAAGCTTTTGAAAATGTTTTTTGTCTGTCCCATTTCTATGGATGTAAGAACAGGAAAACGGGCCTGGGTCAAATAGCGGATTGTAAACCGTTATTTGCGTTATCTCGCCTGTACCAGATCAAATATCTCACTACTATAATAAGGGTCGGGACCCACAATTGCTCAACCAGTTGGGCGGACGAGGCACGCGAGCTGCGTCTGCGAGCCCGCGCAGCGAGGCACGGTAGGCAGGAATGAGCACAGCCCAGTTGAGCAGGCGAGCACGTGCAGAGGCAGCGAGGGACGCTAGAAAGGAGCGTCCAATATTTCTAGTTGTCATAAATTCTGAATGCCAGAAGCATTATGCGAATTTGACTTTGATGTACTTTCCTGTGATTGTAGAAACTTCCTGGCTATCATTGTATTGTCTTCATATAGAAAAACCCTGCCCAACTGGCACCGAAGTAGACCACAACAAACAACAGTAAGAACGGTTTGCCGATGCTGTTGGACCCAGGCTCCTGTGGAGCCGCTCGGTTCCTCACACTTGCTGGATTACAGAGAGCCGTGCCTGTATCATGAACCAAGGTGTTGTGGTGAATTGCTGTTCCTTTCTCTTGATGTCTGTTGGTTGTCCCTCGCCCCGTCTGAGGATCAGAGACATGGAGCTTTTGAGGGTTGCCAATCTTGTTCCAAAAGCAAACACGCCCTCCATCCATTAAAGCCAAACCATTTTTTGGTTGAACAAATGTTACGCCCATAGCTATGAGATGATAACTTATTTTCACTACATTAGCATTCCGGTAATGACTATGAACCAAATATTGCTAAAGAGATTAGGCTGCCTTGTCTACACACTGCTTTTGAAGACTGACATTTGACAGTGGCCAAGGATGGGAAGCGTGACCATGTTGTATGTATGCCGATTGTCCAGGTTGTCGTGAGTTTTTCAATGTAGCATCAGTTTTGATGTCAGTCTTAATTCAAACTAAAGATCTCGGGCTCTGATAGCATTGAGTGAGGCACCAGCAAAATGGATGTATGTACATTGACCAGTGACCTTTCCCCACCATAAGATCCATGTCTCAATCACTCTGTATGTTGCAAACACTCTGTTGTACCAACAGTTCTCTTCCTTTCCCTTTTTAAATGTCTCTCTTTATTTTGTAACTCTTTTAGGTCTTTTAGTGTTTGCTTCAGTTTGAAGTGTACGTTTCACTAATACTTGCAATAAAAAGCTTTGCTTTACCCTGGTTGTCTTGATGTGATATTGTCATCGATGGAAAAATAAATGTTCATACATACTTGCAGGATCTGCGGTGTCTAGTGATTAGTAGCTTAGTATTTAGAAATGCACCCAAATCCTTGACCAGTTGACCATTACATTAGACTGAATTAACCATTACATTAGCCTGATATCAGACTGTATTAACCATTAGCCTGATATCAGACTGAATTAACCATTAGCCTGATATCAGACTGAATTAACCATTAGCCTGATATCAGACTGAATTAACCATTAGCCTGATATCAGACTGAATTAACCATTAGCCTGATATCAGACTGAATTAACCATTAGCCTGATATCAGACTGTATTAACCATTAGCCTGATATCAGACTGAATTAACCATTAGCCTGATATCAGACTGAATTAACCATTAGCCTGATATCAGACTGTATTAACCATTAGCCTGATATCAGACTGTATTAACCATTAGCCTGATATCAGACTGAATTAACCATTAGCCTGATATCAGACTGAATTAACCATTACATTAGCCTGATATCAGACTGAATTAACCATTACATTAGCCTGATATCAGACTGAATTAACCATTAGCCTGATATCAGACTGAATTAACCATTACATTAGCCTGATATCAGACTGTATTAACCATTAGCCTGATATCAGACTGAATTAACCATTAGCCTGATATCAGACTGAATTAACCATTACATTAGCCTGATATCAGACTGAATTAACCATTACATTAGCCTGATATCAGACTGAATTAACCATTACATTAGCCTGATATCAGACTGAATTAACCATTACATTAGCCTGATATCAGACTGAATTAACCATTAGCCTGATATCAGACTGAATTAACCATTACATTAGCCTGATATCAGACTGAATTAACCATTACATTAGCCTGATATCAGACTGAATTAACCATTACATTAGCCTGATATCAGACTGAATTAACCATTACATTAGCCTGATATCAGACTGAATTAACCATTACATTAGCCTGATATCAGACTGTATTAACCATTAGCCTGATATCAGACTGAATTAGCCAAACACAACTCAGAGAAGTGGCGGATTCCAAGCTGTGGACCCAGGCAACCATTACATGCACACACAAAAACTCCAAGTAGCTCCTTTTTTTGCCTTGTATTCTATTTTGCCTGCTGATTTCATCTGTATCCATCTGCCTGTATCCTCTGCAACATCAAGGGATTTTGAACCTTTAATAAATATCACAAAGTAAAAAAAAAACACAGTTAGTGACGGACAAGCCCGTCTTTTATTGTCACACAGTCACACACCAACACATGCATGCGGCCACAAACACTCATGCTGACGGTGGCCAGTGAAATGTGTCCTCTGCATTTGACCCATCCTGGCTTGTCCTTTCCTCCGGGGGGCAGGCCAGGAGCAGTGGTCGCTTTTTCTTTCCAGCGCCCGGGGACCAACTTAACTGAAGTGGCAGTGCCAAAAAGATTGTATTTATTGAAGAAACATGAGAAAAGACAGACATGTAGGCTACTCCTTCCATGTAGGCTACTCCTGAGATATTTTCTGTAGGCTACTGCCTAGTTGAAAAAGGACCTCTCATCCCAACGGGTATCCAAACAATTGACCATTTAAATATCAGTCACACCATATGATTTTTATTTCTGGGACAATCAGAAATCTGATCAGAAATGACTCAAAATAGGCCACTATGCCTGGACTCTGAAAAGAGCAGACTCACAAATAGACTGTTATCATTCTGTAGCTACTTTGTTGAGGAGAATTCCATTTATTTTTCTTAGTTTTACTCAAGTTTAAACTTTGTGGAAAAGTGCTGGGGACACAATTGTCACACCATATGAGATTTTTCATGTTTGGTTGAAAATGGTGAAAAAGTGAGTGATGAATTGCACGAATGTGCAGACAAGCCAAGGAGGGTGATGTGAAAAATAATGACGTTTTTGCAGTCTGCTGTGGCTCGAGAATTTAAGAGGGACAATGCCGACATCTAGTGGTGGTTTTGTGGAATTGTAGGCAGCTAAAGGCAAGGCAAGGGAGCTAACGCCGGGTTCACACACACGCCTAGAGCGACGCTTAAAGCAACGCCTAGCAACGCCTAAAATTTAGGCGTCCTTGTTAACAGACGAGAGCGTTCACACATACCGCTGCCACGCTGTGCTGAAGCCACGCTCGCGCTGTGCCTACGCTGCGCTGCATTTATCGTTTAGGCGTCTGTTCTATTTTTCAGCTCTAGGCGCGCTGAACTGTCAAGCTGGCTGTTGTTTCTGGTGGACTTGGGCCATATTTTCTACCGAGTTTGCCCAAAAGGGAGGGTGGAGCATAGTAGCAGAGGAGAGCTGTCCTTCATGTGTTCCTCTATTAACGTCTTTTCTGTCAGATGTATATATACCCCCCCTGTCTCAATGCAAGTTTCACTCATGGTGTTGATGACTCATAGTCACATGATTACCCGAGGGAAAATAACAATTACAGCGGGCCAGGAAATAGACAGACATCCTCACTTGCACATTACAATAAAAAAGAGGACTCACCCATGCTATAAATCAGATCTGAAAAGTGTAAAAAAACCGCTGCTCATGTGTTCAGCGTAGCGCAGAGCGTGGCGTCCTGTGTGAACGAAAATAGGCGCCAGGCTGCATGAAGCAATGCCTATATGCGTAGGCGTCGATTAAAGCATATGCGCAAGGCGTCGCGCAAAGCGTGTGTGTGAACCGAACGTTAGCCACCACCTCACCGCTGTCTGGGGCTTCTATGAGAACTGAAGCACTTCATGAATCCAGACAGCAACTTTTTGCCGACACGCACGCACACACACAGAGACAGACATATACACACACACACACACACACACACACACACACACACACACACACACACACACACACACACACACACACACACACACACAGATATGACACACACACCCCTACACGCACACACACACCTACTGTGCGTAGGCAGCAGTTTTGTTGTGTTCTCACCAGGTTCTCACTACGCCCCTCCCCCATCACCTCCCTCCCCCCGACCCCGCTCGCATTTCTTACCGCAAGGCATTCTGGGTATTGGGTGACGTTGAAGCGGCCATCATGCAAACGTTCTTGTAACAACACAGAGTAACGTTAGCACTAGCAGTAGCATAGTAGCCTATTTCCCGTTTATAATACTTTAAGAAGTTTAATTTACAAACAGAAGACTCGTATGTGCGGACGATATTATCAGGAATATATGAAGTGGAACCAGGGCTCCGTTGATCAGAGGAAGAAGACTCACTGGACTCAGGTTTAGCTGTGAAGCTAACGTTAGCTGTGAAGCTATTGGAGCTTTGAAGGAAGTTTGTCAGTAAAGTTCAGGAGGAAAAGTTCCTGTCACGGTGTGAAAATTAAAATGTCTAAAGTCCAGAAGCTGAGAGCTGTGGTGAAGCAGCACCTAACTGCGGGTGATGAAGATAAACTGCTGGACGCTGTGCGGTTACACAGAGAAGCCTTGCCTCCAGACCTCCAGCAGCTGTTAGTTCCCGCTGAGCAGCAGGAGTGGAGCCCCAGTCTCGACCAGGAGGACCCAGAGCCCCCACACATTAAAGAGGAACCCCGGACCAGTCAGGAGGGAGAGCAGCTTCAGGAGGGACCAGAGCCCCCAGACATTAAAGAGGAACAGGAGGAACTCTGGATTAGTCAGGAGGGAGAGCAGCTTCAGGAGGGACCAGAGCCCCCAGACATTAAAGAGGAACAGGAGGAACTCTGGATCAGGAGGGAGGGAGAGCAGCTTCAGGAGGACCCAGAGCCCCCAGACATTAAAGAGGAACAGGAGGAACTCTGGATCAGGAGGGAGGGAGAGCAGATTCAGGAGGACCCAGAGCCCCCAGACATTAAAGAGGAACAGGAGGAACTCTGGATCAGGAGGGAGGGAGAGCAGCTTCAGGAGGTAGAGCCCCCAGACATTAAAGAGGAACAGGATGAACTCTGGATCAGGAGGGAGGGAGAGCAGCTTCAGGAGGGACCAGAGCCCCCAGACATTAAAGAGGAACAGGAGGAACTCTGGATCAGTCAGGAGGGAGAGCAGCTTCAGGAGGACCCAGAGCCCCCAGACATTAAAGAGGAACAGGAGGAACTCTGGATCTGGAGGGAGGGAGAGCAGCTTCAGGAGGGACCAGAGCCCCCAGACATTAAAGAGGAACAGGAGGAACTCTGGATCAGGAGGGAGGGAGAGCAGCTTCAGGAGGACCCAGAGCCCCCAGACATTAAAGAGGAACAGGAGGAACTCTGGATCAGGAGGGAGGGAGAGCAGCTTCAACGGCTGGAGGAGGCTGATATCACCATGTTCCCATTCTCTGTTGTCCCTGTGAAGAGTGAAGAGGAGGAAGAGAAACCTCAGTCCTCACAGCTTCATCAAAGCCAAACTGAAGAGAACAGAGAGGTAGAGCCTGTAGCCACCTGCTCAACTGAACAGATGAAAACAGAAGCTGATGAAGAGGACTGTGGAGTATCAGAACCAGCCAAGAACTTTATATACTTACATCTAGATAGTAATTCACAACCAACTAGTGATGACAATACATCAGACTCTTCTGAGACTGAAGATAATGATGAATGGGTGGAAACTAGTGAACTTCAGCCAGGTTTAGGCTCACAGAAAAACAGTGACGTTCCAAGGAAGAAACACTTCAACTGCTCAGTTTGTGGTAAAAGATTTGCTAATGAAGCACACTTGAAGAGACACATGATAGTCCACACAGGAGGTAAACAATTTAATTGCTCAGTCTGTGGTAAAATATTTGCTAATGAAGCATACTTGAAGACACACATGATAATTAGGGATGCACCGATATGAAAATTTTGGCCGATGCCGATAACCGATATTAACATTGCTGTTATGGCCGATAACCGATATTTACCGATGTCGATATGATCTGTATAAAACCACATTTTTATGATCATCACATTTTGTACATACTGAAAAACACATGTTAACACTGAATTTGAAAAAGTTATGCATTTCTTTATTTGCAAAGCCTTTCGAAAAGCCCATAAATCATAGATTTACTGCATTATTTCATATCAATGTGAAGAATTTGGCTGATAATGATAACCGATATTAACATTGCAACATCTGACCGATACCGATATGACCGATATGTTAAAAAATGACCAACATCGGCCGATACCGATATGATTGCCGATATATCGTGCATCCCTAATGATAATCCACACGGGTGACAACCAATGTATTTGCTCAGTCTGTGGTAAATGTTTTGGTCATAAAGCAGACTTGAAGAAACACATGATAATCCACACAGGAGATAAACAATTTAATTGCAGTCTGTGGTAAAGGTTTTAGTCAGAAAGGACACTTGAAGAGACACATGATAGTCCACACAGGAGATAAACAATTTAATTGCTCAGTCTGTGGTAAAAGTTTTGGTCGTAAAGGATCCTTGACGAGACACATTCCCTCTAGCTTTCCTCAGCAACAGATTCAGCTCTTTCTGTGCTGCAGCTGCTCCCATCCTTTCCCTATTTTCAAAAGCCAGTTTTGTTAATACATCTTGTTACCTCCTTAGTTATATGTGGCTTATTGTTTGGGTAGTGTAGGATATCTTTCTTGGGAACAGTTATCTCTGTTTACGTTTTAAAAACTGCAACAGTTCACGACATGCATATATTATCCGTCAAACTCTTGAGCTACTTCTGCTCTCACTCAGAATGTCAAAATATAAGCGATGTGATGTATAGTTTTTGAGATATTAACGTTTGTTTGGAGCACTCAAACTATTAACTGCCGCGGGGTTCAGCATTTCTGGGTGGCAAGTGACGTCACGCTGATTCGTACTATTGCTGATATGTTGATTGATGAGCACAATGTAACCCTGCTGTACCTACAGAGCTGCTTGGTGGGAAGAGACATCTGGCAGAGGAGGAGAGGAACGTTGTCCAAATGAATTCTTCAGCAAAGGTGAGGAAAATATCAGTCACTGATGCTGAGAGCACACACACACACACATATGCACACACACACACACACTTTACTTAGCCTCTGTCCTGATTTTTTCTTTATATCTTTCTCTACAGAAACAGAGAGGCACCAACGGACCCAAACGTCACCGCTGTCAGCAGTGTGACAAAGCATTCACAAAGCTGCACCTCTTAAAGCAACATCAGATACTTCACTCAGGAGAGAGTGGTCAATCTTCCAGTCAGTTAGGTACCCTAACAAGACATCAACGCATTCACACTGGAGAGAAGCCCTACAACTGTGACCAATGTGGAAGCAGCTTCACTCAGTTAGGTCACCTAAAAAGACATCAACGCATTCACACTGGAGAGAAGCCCTACAACTGTGACCAATGTGGGAGCAGCTTCAGTCAGTTAGGTAACCTAAAAACACATCAACGCATTCACACTGGAGAGAAGCCCTACGACTGTGACCAATGTGGGAGCAGCTTCAGTGAGTTAGGTACCCTAAAAAGACATCAACACATTCACACTGGAGAGAAGCCCTACGACTGTGACCAATGTGGGAGCAGCTTCAGTGAGTTAGGTACCCTAAAAACACATCAACGCATTCACACTGGAGAGAAGCCCTACAACTGTGACCAATGTGGGAGCAGCTTCAGTGAGTTAAGTACCCTAAAAACACATCAACGCATTCACACTGGAGAGAAGCCCTACAACTGTGACCAATGTGGGAGCAGCTTCAGTCAGTTAAGTACCCTAAAAACACATCAACGCCTTCACACTGGAACAGGCTACTGGTGTGACCGCTGTAAGAAAATGTTCACTCAGTCATCTGGTCTGAAGAGACACCGCTGCATCTAACCTGCTGAAGAGCGCCTCCACTGTCTGCAGGGGGCATTCCGGTAATGACTATGAACCAAATATTGCTAAAGAGATTAATAAAGAGATTATTATTATTATTAAAGAGATTAGGCTGCCTTGTCTACACACTGCTTTGAAGACTGACATTTGACAGTGGCCAACGATGCGAAACGTGATCATGTTGTATGTATGCCGATTGTCCAGGTTGTCGTGAGTTTTTCAATGTAGCATCAGTTTTGATGTCAGTCTTAATTCAAACTAAAGATCTCGGGCTCTGATAGCATTGAGTGAGGCACCAGCAAAATGGATGTATGTACATTGACCAGTGACCTTTCCCCACCATAAGATCCATGTCTCAATCACTCTGTATGTTGCAAACACTCTGTTGTACCAACAGTTCTCTTCCTTTCCCTTTTTCAATGTCTCTCTTTATTTTGTAACTCTTTTAGGTCTTTTAGTGTTTGCTTCAGTTTGAAGTGTACGTTTCACTAATACTTGCAATAAAAAGCTTTGCTTTACCCTGGTTGTCTTGATGTGATATTGTCACAGATGGAAAAATAAATGTTCATACATACTTGCAGGGTCTGCGGTGTCTAGTGATTAGTAGCTTAGTATTTAGAAATGCACCCAAATCCTTGACCAGTTGACCATTACATTAGACTGAATTAACCATTACATTAGCCTGATATCAGACTGTATTAACCATTAGCCTGATATCAGACTGAATTAACCATTAGCCTGATATCAGACTGAATTAACCATTAGCCTGATATCAGACTGTATTAACCATTAGCCTGATATCAGACTGAATTAACCATTAGCCTGATATCAGACTGTATTAACCATTAGCCTGATATCAGACTGAATTAACCATTAGCCTGATATCAGACTGAATTAACCATTAGCCTGATATCAGACTGAATTAACCATTAGCCTGATATCAGACTGAATTAACCATTAGCCTGATATCAGACTGTATTAACCATTAGCCTGATATCAGACTGAATTAACCATTAGCCTGATATCAGACTGTATTAACCATTAGCCTGATATCAGACTGAATTAACCATTAGCCTGATATCAGACTGAATTAACCATTAGCCTGATATCAGACTGAATTAACCATTAGCCTGATATCAGACTGAATTAACCATTAGCCTGATATCAGACTGAATTAACCATTAGCCTGATATCAGACTGAATTAACCATTAGCCTGATATCAGACTGAATTAACCATTAGCCTGATATCAGACTGAATTAACCATTAGCCTGATATCAGACTGAATTAACCATTAGCCTGATATCAGACTGAATTAGCCAAACACAACTCAGAGAAGTGGCGGATTCCAAGCTGTGGACCCAGGCAACCATTACATGCACACACAAAAACTCCAAGTAGCTCCTTTTTTTGCCTTGTATTCTATTTTGCCTGCTGATTTCATCTGTATCCCATCTGCCTGTATCCTCTGCAACATCAAGGGATTTTGAACCTTTAATAAATATCACAAAGTAAAAAAAAAAACACAGTTAGTGACGGACAAGCCCGTCTTTTATTGTCACACAGTCAGTCACACACCAACACATGCATGCGGCCACAAACACTCATGCTGACGGTGGCCAGTGAAATTTGTCCTCTGCATTTGACCCATCCTGGCTTGTCCTTTCCTCCGGGGGGCAGGCCAGGAGCAGTGGTCGCTTTTTCTTTCCAGCGCCCGGGGACCAACTCAACTGAAGTGGCAGTGCCAAAAAGATTGTATTTATTGAAGAAACATGAGAAAAGACAGACATGTAGGCTACTCCTTCCATGTAGGCTACTCCTGAGATATTTTCTGTAGGCTACTGCCTAGTTGAAAAAGGACCTCTCATCCCAACGGGTATCCAAACAATTGACCATTTAAATATCAGTCACACCATATGATTTTTATTTCTGGGACAATCAGAAATCTGATCAGAAATGACTCAAAATAGGCCACTATGCCTGGACTCTGAAAAGAGCAGACTCACAAATAGACTGTTATCATTCTGTAGCTACTTTGTTGAGGAGAATTCCATTTATTTTTCTTAGTTTTACTCAAGTTTAAACTTTGTGGAAAAGTGCTGGGGACACAATTGTCACACCATATGAGATTTTTCATGTTTGGTTGAAAATGGTGAAAAAGTGAGTGATGAATTGCACGAATGTGCAGACAAGCCAAGGAGGGTGATGTGAAAAATAATTACGTTTTTGCAGTCTGCTGTGGCTCGAGAATTTAAGAGGGACAATGCCGACATCTAGTGGTGGTTTTGTGGAATTGTAGGCAGCTAAAGGCAAGGCAAGGGAGCTAAAGCCACCACCTCACGCTGTCTGGGGCTTCTATGAGAACTGAAGCACTTCATGAATCCAGACAGCAACTTTTTGCCGACACGCACGCACACACAGAGACAGACATATACACACACACACACGCACACACACACACACACACACACACTGTGCATAGTAGGCAGCAGTTTTGTTGTGTTCTCACTACGCCCCTCCCCCATCACCTCCCTCCCCCCGACCCCGCTCGCATTTCTTACCGCAAGGCATTCTGGGTATTGGGTGACGTTGAAGCGGCCATCATGCAAACGTTCTTGTAACAACACAGAGTAACGTTAGCACTAGCAGTAGCATAGTAGCCTATTTCCCGTTTATAATACTTTAAGAAGTTTAATTTACAAACAGAAGACTCGTATGTGCGGACGATATTATCAGGAATATATGAAGTGGAACCAGGGCTCCGTTGATCAGAGGAAGAAGACTCACTGGACTCAGGTTTAGCTGTGAAGCTAACGTTAGCTGTGAAGCTATTGGAGCGTTGAAGGAAGTTTGTCAGTAAAGTTCAGGAGGAAAAGTTCCTGTCACGGTGTGAAAATTAAAATGTCTAAAGTCCAGAAGCTGAGAGCTGTGGTGAAGCAGCACCTAACTGCGGGTGATGAAGATAAACTGCTGGACGCTGTGCGGTTACACAGAGAAGCCTTGCCTCCAGACCTCCAGCAGCTGTTAGTTCCCGCTGAGCAGCAGGAGTGGAGCCCCAGTCTCGACCAGGAGGACCCAGAGCCCCCACACATTAAAGAGGAACCCCGGACCAGTCAGGAGGGAGAGCAGCTTCAGGAGGGATCAGAGCCCCCACACCTAAAAGAGGAACAGGAGGAACTCTGGATTAGGAGGGAGGGAGAGCAGCTTCAGGAGGGACCAGAGCCCCCAGACATTAAAGAGGAACAGGATGAACTCTGGATTAGTCAGGAGGGAGAGCAGCTTCAGGAGGGACCAGAGCCCCCAGACATTAAAGAGGAACAGGAGGAACTCTGGATCAGGAGGGAGGGAGAGCAGCTTCAGGAGGGACCAGAGCCCCCAGACATTAAAGAGGAACAGGATGAACTCTGGATTAGTCAGGAGGGAGAGCAGCTTCAGGAGGGACCAGAGCCCCCAGACATTAAAGAGGAACAGGAGGAACTCTGGATCAGGAGGGAGGGAGAGCAGCTTCAACGGCTGGAGGAGGCTGATATCACCATGTTCCCATTCTCTGTTGTCCCTGTGAAGAGTGAAGAGGAGGAAGAGAAACCTCAGTCCTCACAGCTTCATCAAAGCCAAACTGAAGAGAACAGAGAGGTAGAGCCTGTAGCCACCTGCTCAACTGAACAGATGAAAACAGAAGCTGATGAAGAGGACTGTGGAGTATCAGAACCAGCCAAGAACTTTATATACTTACATCTAGATAGTAATTCACAACCAACTAGTGATGACAATACATCAGACTCTTCTGAGACTGAAGATGATGATGAATGGGTGGAAACTAGTGAACTTCAGCCAGGTTTAGGCTCACAGAAAAACAGTGACGTTTCAAGGAAGAAACACTTCAGCTGCTCAGTTTGTGGTAAAATATTTGCTAATGAAGCACACTTGAAGAGACACATGATAGTCCACACAGGAGGTAAACAATTTAATTGCTCAGTCTGTGGTAAAATATTTGCTAATGAAGCATACTTGAAGACACACATGATAGTCCACACGGGTGACAACCAATGTATTTGCTCAGTCTGTGGTAAATGTTTTAGTCATAAAGCAGACTTGAAGAAACACATGATAATCCACACAGGAGATAAACAATTTAATTGCTCAGTCTGTGGTAAAAGTTTTGGTCGTAAAGGATCCTTGACGAGACACATTCCCTCTAGCTTTCCTCAGCAACAGATTCAGCTCTTTCTGTGCTGCAGCTGCTCCCATCCTTTCCCTATTTTCAAAAGCCAGTTTTGTTAATACATCTTGTTACCTCCTTAGTTATATGTGGCTTATTGTTTGGGTAGTGTAGGATATCTTTCTTGGGAACAGTTATCTCTGTTTATGTTTTAAAAACTGCGACAGTTCACGACATGCATATATTATACGTCAAACTCTTGAGCTACTTCTGCTCTCACTCAGAATGTCAAAATATAAGCGATGTGATGTATAGTTTTTGAGATATTAACACATTCACTGCCAGCCGTTTTTTTTTTACTGTAGGTAGGTTCTGCCAGAGGGTTTTTTTGAGGATTCTGGCTCATCTTTCAAGACCCGAGGATTCTTTTCTGCTAAGATTTTGTGAACACACAATATCTCAAAAGAACTAATAGAATGTGTGCTTTCTCTGTCTAAAAGAGTTAGTTTGTAGAGTTAGTAGTTATGTAAGCATTAGCAGTTGAATACAGCATGGTTTCAGCGTCAGAAAAATTATTCTGAGATAAACAGCTTTTTGTGAAATTCGATAGAACAGTCACTTTAACCATTCATTTTTGGCATCAGTAAGACGTCAGACATCTAAACAATAGTTTTGAACAGTAATTTCCTCCATAACAGCAGGAAACACCCCTCTACTTCAAACTCCTCCCTCCGTGTGTGTTCTTCTTGGCTGCAGCGGGCATGTCACAAGCTCGTTGCTGCTGCTGCTGTAACCTCGCGTCACCAGGCTCACTGCTTCTGCTGCTGCTGCCTGTCTGCTGGCGGCCGCTGTGCAAGTCTGGATCGGCTCGCTCGTTTCTTGTGGTTTGTGTTGAGAGCTTTGATGAAGCTTTTGCGATTCTGGTCTTATTTATGCTGCGTGTTTCAAAGTGTGTTCCACCCGTAATCTATTATGCAAATTTGCAATCCCGCACCGCCAGCAATCAGCGCGAAAACGAAAGCGTTTTCGCCAATCCATTTTCACGAGAATGGCTTTTTCACACTGCTTTTTGCTTGCCTTCCTCTAGTCTGGGAGAGCACTGTCGCCACTTAGTGGGTCGGTGGAATGGGTTGTACATGTTCGGTGGCTTCAATATTGATATAAGAGATGTAAAAGGGTTAGATGCACATCCCACGGTCAAAAAAATAATAATAATTTTTTTGACGTATTAATACGTCATTGGCAGTCAACCGTTGGATTTTTTTTGACGGATTAATACGTCATTGGCAGTGAACGTGTTAACGTTTGTGTGGAGCACTCAAACTATTAACTGCCGCGGGGTTCAGCATTTCTGGGTGGCAAGTGACGTCACGCTGATTCGTACTATTGCTTATATGTTGATTGATGAGCACAATGTAACCCTGCTGTACCTACAGAGCTGCTTGGTGGGAAGAGACATCTGGCAGAGGAGGAGAGGAACGTTGTCCAAATGAATTCTTCAGCAAAGGTGAGGAAAATATCAGTCACTGATGCTGAGAACACACACACACATGCACACACACACACACACACACACACACACACTTTACTTAGCCTCTGTCCTGATTCTTTCTTTATATCTTTCTCTACAGAAACAGAGAGGCACCAACGGACCCAAACGTCACCGCTGTCAGCAGTGTGACAAAGCATTCACAAAGCTGCACCTCTTAAAGCAACATCAGATACTTCACTCAGGAGAGAGTGGTCAATCTTCCAGTCAGTTAGGTACCCTAACAAGACATCAATGCATTCACACTGGAGAGAAGCCCTACAACTGTGACCAATGTGGGAGCAGCTTCAGTCGGTTAACTAACCTAAAAAGACATCAACGCATTCACACTGGAGAGAAGTCCTACAACTGTGACCAATGTGGAAGCACCTTCAGTCAGTTAGCTAACCTAAAAAGACATCAACACATTCACACTGGAGAGAAGCCCTACAACTGTGAGCAATGTGGGAGCAGCTTCAGTCACTTAGCTACCCTAAAAACACATCAACGCCTTCACACTGGAGAGAAGCCCTACAACTGTGACCAATGTGGGAGCCGCTTCAGTCAGTTAAGTACCCTAAAAACACATCAACGCCTTCACACTGGAACAGGCTACTGGTGTGACCGCTGTAAGAAAATGTTCACTCAGTCATCTGGTCTGAAGAGACACCGCTGCATCTAACCTGCTGAAGAGCGCCTCCACTGTCTGCAGGGGGCATTCCGGTAATGACTATGAACCAAATATTGCTAAAGAGATTAATAAAGAGATTATTATTATTATTATTAAAGAGATTAGGCTGCCTTGTCTCCACACAGTGCTTTTGAAGACTGACATTTGACAGTGGCCAAGGATGCGAAGCGTGACCATGTTGTATGTATGCCGATTGTCCAGGTTGTCGTGAGTTTTTCAATGTAGCATCAGTTTTGATCCCTCTCTTTCATTACTCACATAAAACACCTACAGTCTAAAGTCAAAGCTCGCCTGAGCTTCTTGTACCGCAATAAAGCTTCTTTCACCCGTTCTGCCAAACACACGCTTGTCAAGATGACCATCCTGCCCATCTTTGATTACGGCGACACCATCTACAGAATGGCATCCCAGAGCGCCCTCAAAAAACTGGACACGCTTCATCATTCTGCCATCCGTTTTGCCACTGGCGCACCATTCACCACTCATCACTGTGACCTTTACAACCTGGTCGACTGGACATCCCTTCACACCAGACGGCTTCTTCACTGGCTCCAGCTCATCTACAAATCCATTCTAGGCAAAACTCCTCTCTACCTCTCCTCCCTTCTACACTTCTCCAGTTCCGACTACAACCTCAGATCCAGTAACTTCATCCGACTCTCCGTTCCGAAAGTCTGCACCGTTTTTGGCCGCAGTGCCTTCCGCTTTGCGTCAGCTTACGACTGGAACACTCTACAAAACACCCTCAAACTCACGGTCCTCTCATCGCTCACTGCTTTTAAGCAAAACCTGCAACAGATTGTAATCGACTGTTGTACCTGTTGACCTCCTCCCAACCACACACATACCCCCAGTCCCTCCTCTTCTCCCTTCCCTGCCCCTTCACCCCCTCCCCCCTCCTCTTTCTCTCTCTTCCTCTCTCTCCCTCTCCCCCTCCCTCTCTCTCTCTCTCTCTCTCTCTCATATTGTTATTGTTATTGTAGCCTGTGTTTGTATATAGTATGCTCCTATTACTACTGTAAGTTTTTACTTGTATTTATATAACCTTGTTTTTATTTCAGCCTCCCACCCCCTTCCCCCAAAAGGCCCTTGCTTTTTGTCAGGCTGCTTTTGTATATAAGAAATTGTTCTTACTTGCTTGCCTGGGTAAATAAAGGTTAAATAAAAATAAAAAAAAATTGATGTCAGTCTTAATTCAAACTAAAGATCTCGGGCTCTGATAGCATTGAGTGAGGCACCAGCAAAATGGATGTATGTACATTGACCAGTGACCTTTCCCCACCATAAGATCCATGTCTCAATCACTCTGTATGTTGCAAACACTCTGTTGTACCAACAGTTCTCTTCCTTTCCCTTTTTAAATGTCTCTTTATTTTGTAACTCTTTTAGGTCTTTTAGTGTTTGCTTCAGTTTGAAGTGTACGTTTCACTAATACTTGCAATAAAAAGCTTTGCTTTACCCTGCTTGTCTTGATGTGATATTGTCATAGATGGAAACATAAATGTTCATACATACTTGCAGGATCTGCGATGTCTAGTGATTAGTAGCTTAGTATTTAGAAATGCACCCAAATCCTTGACCAGTTGACCATTACATTAGCCTGATATCAGACTGAATTAGCCATTACATTAGCCTGATATCAGACTGAATTAACCTTCACATTAGCCTGATATCAGACTGAATTAACCATTAGCCTGATATCAGACTGAATTAGCCAAACACAACTCAGAGAAGTGGCGGATTCCAAGCTGTGGACCCAGGCAACCATTACATGCACACACAAAAACGCGTTGCGAAGATGTATTCTGGTTTGTAACTCTTTGCAGTACGCAGATACAGTTACTTCTCATTAAATAATATATTATTTTCAAACTCCAAGTAGCTCCTTTTTTGCCTTGTATTCTATTTTGCCTGCTGAGTTCATCTGTATCCATCTGCCTGTATCCTCTGCAACATCAAGGGATTTTGAACCTTTAATAAATATCACAAAGTAAAAAAAAACACAGTTAGTGACGGACAAGCCCGTCTTTTATTGTCACACAGTCACACACCAACACATGCATGCGGCCACAAACACTCATGCTGACGGTGGCCAGTGAAATTTGTCCTCTGCATTTGACCCATCCTGGCTTGTCCTTTCCTCCAGGGGGCAGGCCAGGAGCAGTGGTCGCTTTTTCTTTCCAGCGCCCGGGGACCAACTTCGGATGTTGTCGTCACTGGTCGGATGACGATCTTCTGCATGTTTTTAGTGGGGGGGTTATGTACGGAGGAACCCCCTGGGGAGCACGGGGAGAACATGCAAACTCCACACAGAAAGGCCCTTTCGACGAGATAACCCACCTGGGCAGTAGGCACTGAAGATATGGGGGGGTCACAACTCCAGGCGAGAATCGAACTCAGGACCTTCTAGCTGTGAGGCGACAGCGCTACCGACTGCGCCACCGTGCTCCAGGAAGTGTAACCAGGAAGCCAGTGTGACATTGCATGTTTTGTTTATATGTTTTCTATTTGGAGTGTTTTCTTGTTTTTCTGCTTACCTGGCAGGCAAACGGGACACTCCCCCAACACACCTGGAGCGCATCACGCAATCAGGCAGGTGTGGGACTGATGAATGGCTCCTTGTGGGAGAGATGAGAGGCTGGCAGACCAGAGGAGGACTGGTGAGGTGTGGGTCGTGGAGAGCGAGAGCACAGACACCCAGCAGCACCACAACCTGCTGGGCTGGTGTGACCAAGGCAGCCGGACACACGGAAGGTGGACGGGCAGTGTGGAGTGCGGACCCAGAGGAGGACGGCACGGAGCCGATGTTAGAGGAAACGGTGCGTTAATTTGTTAACCTATTAAGCCACTAACAGTTTGACTTAAAGGGTAATTTACACAACCTGAATAGTCATCTTGTTATACCTATACAGGGACACTATACATGTACCATGTGGAGGAGCTAGTAACAGTTAGGATTTGAATTTAATGACAAATGGTTCAAATTCTGGCCTTGTGCTTATGCAGACCAGGTTTAGACTACCACCACCACTACTACTACAAAAGCATTGGCTTTTCATTGTGACAATCTATTACTTGGATCACCATTCAGGAACAGTTATCCTTTCCTCACTGAGCTCATCTATAACCATGATCAGAAGTGTAGAAGCAGCACACTATCTTCATCTAATGGACTCGGAACACCACAAAAGCAACACCTCAGTAAGCTGTCCACTCATGACTAACAAATCTAAGCTTATCAGGGACCTAGGATTTGAAATTATGACAGTTTGCCTAGAAAAAGTCCATTGCTTAATGAGCCTCTTTGACAGCCACCATTTGGCTCACCACCGCTGCTACTATTACTTACTACATATTACTTACTACAAACTTGGTAAAATTGTGCACATATCAACTCTGACTAAATGTGCAATTCAGTCTATATTATCTGACATATAACCCCCCAACAAGTCACCGGAAGCTTGGACCCCGCATCACCGCTTGCGGCTATATTTATTATTATTATTATAACTTAATTAAACCTGCCTGGAATGAAACAAAGTAGGCCTAATGGAAATTGTCCTCAAGCCTGGGAAAAGATAATGTTTAAATAATTAAAACTCTTCAAATCCATTTGATAGGCACATAACTTTTATTAGCAATAGGTCAAATATATAAGCACTAACGCCTGAAGAGCAGAATTAATTTCTTAGCATGACCAAGAACATTTTGTGAGACACTGCAGCCCTGCGGTGCTACCAAGCAGTTGAGACCATCAAAAGTAGCTGCAGCCCACATTTCACAGAACCCTGACACTTGGTGCCGCTCCCTTCACGCTGTGTTGAACAGACTGGTTACCATGCTGGGATTCAACCTCCAGTCCAGATTCAACCTCCAGTCCAGATTCAACCTCCAGTCCAGATTCAACCTCCAGTCCAGATTCAACCTCCAGTCCAGATTCAACCTCCAGTCCAGGGTCGCAAGGCCACTTCTCTGAACTTGTCTCCCCTAATTCAGCCCACATTAGGGCCATGAACCCCCCATTTGATGAGATTTTGTCTCTTAGACCCAAATCTGAGAATGTTTTAGATGATGTTCTCTGGAGCTCCATGCCTATCTCATCTGTAGCAGGTAGAGAGATAACAGAACTCCATGCCTGCTATCTGTAGTAGGTAGAGAGATAACAGAACTCCATGCCTACTATCTGTAGTAGGTAGAGAGATAACAGAACTCCATGCCTGCTATCTGTAGTAGGTAGAGAGATAACCGTGAAATAGTTTCTGCATTCTCTAATTGTGTAAATCTCCTGTAAATGAAATAATGGTGAGGTCTAACAATTCATCAATTTGTTGGGGACCCTGTGGAACACCCTTCCGAGATCCCTCGTGGTCCCCCACACCCCATGTTGAGAACCACACATTTTTATTAGAAACACAAATTCATGGTAATTTAAGATTGCCAACACAAATCATAGTGTTATGTAATCATATACAGTATATGAAGCGTTCATTTGCAAAAACGGGTAAATGCCATTCTTAAAATGAACAAACATCTGTTTGAAACTCCCTGGAGTGCACATAGAAAACAATATTGAGGTGATTTATGTGAAAATGATCAGATGAATATGTCTTAGTTATGATTGATAATAAACATTTCCCAAAAATAAATAAATTACAGTATCAATACATCAATATATAAAATAAAATTATAAAAAATCCAAACGGAGATACCTGTTTTTGCAAATGAACTCTTCATATATATAATCATAGTGTTATGTAATTGCTCTTCCTCATATACATTTGGTTTACATTAGCTACTGCTGAGTTAGGCAAACTCATTGACTTATCTTACTTTTAGTTGAGCTGTGTCTTTCTGCACTGTCATGTCTAGCTGTGTCTTTCTGCACTGTCATGTCTAGCTGTGTCTTTCTGCACTGTCATGTCTAGCTGTGTCTTTCTGCACTGTCATGCCTAGCTGTGTCTTTCTGCACTGTCATGTCTAGCTGTGTCTTTCTGCACTGTCATGTTTAGCCTTTGCAGGGAGTTGGGGGGGGGGAGTTCTGCTGCAGCATGGCGGTATGGAAGATCAGTGCTGAGCAGCGACACTCCCCATCATTAAAAACATGCAAAGACGGATAGCGGGCGGGAGAGCAGATGCTCTGCAGGGTGGGACACAACACTGATTATGTGCACGTCCTTAACAGAAACACACAGCATCATCAGTGGCACAGCGAGGCTGCGCTGCCCCCTGCTGGTCCCCCTGACAAATGACACTGTTCATCTCCATCCTCAGTTTAAATAAGGGAGAGCAGTGGAGAAGGCAGGCTGGCCTCTGTGGGCGGCCCGGGTGCCACGTGTTTCTCCACGCCTGACATTGATCACTCGTGGTTGTAGTCAAGTCACTAGATCTCTCGAGTCCATGTCGAGTCTCGAGTCCCAAGTGTTCGAGTCCGAGTCACCAAAGAATAGTCCAAGTCAAGTCCCCATTACCTCAGTCCGAGACTCCGAGTCTAGAGTTAGTCCAGAGATTGAAACGACAAGATCTAAATTCTTTCTGCAACCAATAAATCCTCCGGAAAGCGGCGAGTATTTTAGCTTCTTCTGGACATGTTCCAAACACAGTCCAGTCACAGCTTGTTTGCTGGGTCTGTACAGTATCTCACACTGTGGGAGGGCCAGCTGCTCTGAGACGCTGTGACTGCTGGGAGCTAAAGAAGGAGCCCATGTCAGGTAACTAACTGTGTTATTGGAGGCTCAGGTAACTAACTTATTGGAGGCTCAGGTAACTAACTGTGTTATTGGAGGCTCAGGTAACTAACTGTTATTGGAGGCTCAGGTAACACAACTGTTATTGGTTGACAAATGTTGCAGATTGTAAATTACTGTTTCAATCAAAGCAGTCCATTTGGAATGGCTGTGTCACTGGAAAGTTTCACCAATATTTTAGCTGAGAAATTTTTGTGAATGCTGTCACTTTTTCAATTAATCATCTGCTTCCTTTAGTAGGAGTTAATTTATATGGCCACACTGGCTGGCCCACACCGTTTGATTGACAGGTGGAGGACCACTTTAATCCAGACAGTCATTTGAGTTGAATGATGGGACTTTTCAGATGATTGAAAGACCTTCACCAACAGTTCCTCTCTTACCTGAAGAATGACACCCTGGATTTACTCTCTTACCTGAAGAACGACACCGTGGATTTACTCTCTTACCTGAAGAATGACACCCTGGATTGTGCACATATTGCATGTTTGACCTTGACAGAACAGTCACCTGTGATTTCCTACAGTCCCCAAGTTAGTTAATCCATTGATACCTGATGCAGCATTTGTGTGTGTATCCCTTTAAGACCGCGAACCGCGTTAACCTGGTTCGCGGTCTTAAAGGGATACGCACATAAATGAGGGATAGACACGCAAATGCTGCATCAGGTATCAATGGGTTAAAACAAAACATTCCCTTTCTTAGTACAACTCAATATTCTATCCCTAGACAGACTACATGCAGCATGATATGCTGTGGCTGTATCTGAAAACTCAAACCAAGTATTACTTAACAGACAGCCACATAACAAATGATGATCGACTGCATTATGTGTTCAGATTGAGGTGATTGTGAGTGTATAAAACACTGTTTAGCCCAATATGCTTCTTGTAAATATCAACTGACAAAAGGAAACGGAATTTACTGAATACTTTGTTTGTCTTCCTTGTTTTGTCATTTATAACCATTATTACTGAACGGAGTGTCAGACATCCCCCCTGCAGTTCCAGCTCTCACCAGCAGTGGGAGTAGTTCACCAACAACAGTCTGGTCTGGCCTGCAGTTGAGGAGGAGAAGAAGCCCTCTGACCTCCAGTGGGCCCCAGCAGGTATAGCATGTACAATGGGATGTGCCGGGTGTGCCTGTATTTTGGGAGGTGTTTTTAAAACTGGAGGAAGTCGTGGGGGGGTTACTTGGAGCCCATAGCCAAACAAGGAAGTGTGCACGTGTGGCGAACAGCGCCATGAGGCTTTGACGGCAGGATGTTGACGTCTATGTTTCAGCGCTGTGTCTTGAGTGTGATGTTTTTATTTGACCCCTAACTTCCACCACCCGCTTGTGTCAGGAGGGTGAATGAAATATGGGAAAACAACCGCATGTCTCATACGGACGACACAGCAATATCTCATAAATCCATGTCTCATACGGACGACACAGCAATATATCTCCTGAATCCATGTCTCATACGGACGACACAGCAATATATCTCCTGAATCCATGTCTCATACGGACGACACAGCAATATCTCATAAATCCATGTCTCATACGGACGACACAGCAATATATCTCCTGAATCCATGTCTCATACGGACGACACAGCAATATATCTCCTGAATCCATGTCTCATACGGACGACACACAGCAATATATCTCCTGAATCCATGTCTCATACGGACAACACACCAATATATCTCCTGAATCCATGTCTCATACGGACAACACACAGCAATATATCTCCTGAATCCATGTCTCATACGGACAACACACCAATATATCTCCTGAATCCATGTCTCATACGGACGACACAGCAATATCTCCTGAATCCATGTCTCATATGGACAACACACCAATATATCTCCTGAATCCATGTCTCATACGGACGACACAGCAATATCTCCTGAATCCATGTCTCATACGGACGACACAGCAATATCTCCTGAATCCATGTCTCATACGGACGACACACAGCAATATATCTCCTGAATCCATGTCTCATACGGACAACACAGCAATATCTCCTGAATCCATGTCTCATACGGACGACACAGCAATATATCCTGAATCCATGTCTCATACGGACAACACAGCAATATCTCCTGAATCCATGTCTCATACGGACAACACAGCAATATCTCCTGAATCCATGTCTCATATGGACGACACAGCAATATCTCCTGAATCCATGTCTCATACGGACAACACACAGCAATATATCTCCTGAATCCATGTCTCATACGGACAACACAGCAATATCTCCTGAATCCATGTCTCATACGGACGACACAGCAATATCTCCTGAATCCATGTCTCATACGGACAACACAGCAATATCTCCTGAATCCATGTCTCATACGGACGACACAGCAATATCTCCTGAATCCATGTCTCATACGGACAACACACAGCAATATATCTCCTGAATCCATGTCTCATACGGACAACACACAGCAATATCTCCTGAATCCATGTCTCATACGGACGACACAGCAATATATCCTGAATCCATGTCTCATACGGACAACACACAGCAATATATCTCCTGAATCCATGTCTCATACGGACGACACAGCAATATCTCCTGAATCCATGTCTCATACGGACAACACACAGCAATATATCTCCTGAATCCATGTCTCATACGGACAACACACAGCAATATCTCCTGAATCCATGTCTCATACGGACAACACACAGCAATATCTCCTGAATCCATGTCTCATACGGACGACACAGCAATATATCTCCTGAATCCATGTCTCATACGGACAACACACAGCAATATCTCCTGAATCCATGTCTCATACGGACAACACAGCAATATATCTCCTGAATCCATGTCTCATACGGACGACACAGCAATATATCTCCTGAATCCATGTCTCATACGGACGACACAGCAATATATCTCCTGAATCCATGTCTCATACGGACGACACAGCAATATATCTCCTGAATCCATGTCTCATACGGACGACACAGCAATATATCTCCTGAATCCATGTCTCATACGGACGACACACCAATATATCTCCTGAATCCATGTCTCATACGGACGACACAGCAATATATCTCCTGAATCCATGTCTCATACGGACAACACAGCAATATATCTCCTGAATCCATGTCTCATACGGACGACACAGCAATATATCTCCTGAATCCATGTCTCATACGGACGACACAGCAATATATCTCCTGAATCCATGTCTCATACGGACGACACAGCAATATATCTCCTGAATCCATGTCTCATACGGACGACACAGCAATATATCTCCTGAATCCATGTCTCATACGGACGACACAGCAATATATCTCCTGAATCCATGTCTCATACGGACGACACAGCAATATATCTCCTGAATCCATGTCTCATACGGACGACACAGCAATATATCTCCTGAATCCATGTCTCATACGGACGACACAGCAATATATCTCCTGAATCCATGTCTCATACGGACGACACAGCAATATCTCCTGAATCCATGTCTCATACGGACGACACACCAATATATCTCCTGAATCCATGTCTCATACGGACGACACACCAATATATCTCCTGAATCCATGTCTCATACGGACAACACACCAATATCTCCTGAATCCATGTCTCATACGGACGACACACAGCAATATATCTCCTGAATCCATGTCTCATACGGACAACACACACCAATATATCTCCTGAATCCATGTCTCATACGGACAACACACCAATATCTCCTGAATCCATGTCTCATACGGACAACACACAGCAATATATCTCCTGAATCCATGTCTCATACGGACAACACACAGCAATATATCTCCTGAATCCATGTCTCATACGGACAACACACAGCAATATCTCCTGAATCCATGTCTCATACGGACAACACACAGCAATATCTCCTGAATCCATGTCTCATACGGACGACACACACAGCAATATATCTCATCCCACAGAGAAAAAATGAGCCGGATTGTGCCGTGAATCAGCACCGGCTACACGCGGCCTGCTGGAGTGAGCTATTACGGCATCAGCACCAGGGCTTGGCATACGCTGGACACAGTCAGCAACTCATATTGATTTGATATTTCCACAGTCTTTGTATGTGCAAGCATCCTTTCTGATGGACTGCCTGCTTGTTATGTGTGCTCTGTCTGCTCTCTAGGCCAGGAGGGCCAAACACATACAGAGAATCAAATCTTTTGGTCTATTTTGAAGACACTTTAATCATAATGAGTGAATGATGTTGAGATAACTATTTGATTATGAGCTGTTTAGACAAACACCATAATGACTGAAGAGCTAAGAAGCTCATAGTGTGGTTTATTTTATTTAGCCTTTATTTCATGAGGAAGGCCCATAATGAGATTCAAAATAATATTTTTTTAAGATTATTATTTAATTTAACCCTGTCTTTATTTGTCACAAACACCATCGTACATACACGTGCACGGCGGCCATACACCCATGCTTTGGAGGCGCTGTGAAATGCCCTCCGCGTTTGACCCATCCTGGCTCATCCTCCTCCATGGTTCAGGCCAGGAGCGGTAGGCAGCTGCAGTGGAGCGCCCGGGGACAAACGTCTTCCCACCACCACTGGTAAGATTACAATCTTCTGCATGTATTTAGTGGGGGGTTATGGAGGAACCCCAGGGGAGCACGGGGACTCGGAGAACATGCAAACTCCACACACAGAAAGGCCCTTTTGACGAGATGGCCCACCTGGGCAGTAGGCACTGAAGACATGGGGGGGGGGGAACACACCCTCAGCGTCCCAGGTGGGAATGGAACCCAGGCGACAGTGCTACCCCACTGTGCCCCTCTTTTCTAAGGGCCAAGAAATTACACCGTAAACACAGTAGGCCTATGTGTCATGTACAATAAAAAAAGATGGCAAGTTAGATCAGAAACAGGAGCACACATCTTGAAGATTGTGGATGATTTGTTTGAAAGTTACATTAGTAAATAATCAACTCTCAATCATGTTTTTTTAGCCGGTGGCTAGAAAATGGCTAGAGTCATGTTTTCTGTCCCGTTTCCCTAATCAGACCGGACCAGCCACTTTCCTTTGTTCGCTCTCCACTGGTCCCTATGGTCCCTCTCTCTATCAACCTGAATACGTATAGTTCTGTCAGGGAAGTCCAGCTGAGATAACAACATCACAGGAATGCACAGAGAGAGAGAGAGAGAGAGGGACTGAAGTGGAGTCAATAGAGGGAAGACTGGCCATTGACGTTTCTCATGAGCGTGCTTACAGATTAATGCCTTTCTTCACAACTCTGCATTCTATGCACAATAGACCAAACATGCAGGACATAATCATAATAATTCATATTATGAATCAGCTATTGTGTGGTGGTGGGGGGTTGGGGGTGAGTGCCATGGAGAGCAGAGATGGTGATAAGATCATATTCAGTGATCAGAAGACAATCTTTTCAATTCTTTGGGCTGAATTATAATAGACCATTCTAATAGATACTATAGACTCCACTCCTGTGCATGACTCCCCCACCAGTCTCTAGAAAGTCATATTTTCCATTTTTTCAAATCGGAAATATTTTCAGGTGGCCATACAGTATATTCAAAGCGGAAAACTTTTAGGGTCACGCGGTTTGCGGTCTTAAAGGGATACACACACAAATGAGGGATATACATGCAAATGCTGCATCAGGTATCAATGGGTTAATATAACCCCCTTCCAGGCAAGTTGACTAATATCATATTGTTATCAAGCAATGGTTTATACATTTTAAGCAATGAATCACAGCGAAAGTTCAATCATGCAGGAACAGGAAGGCTAGGTGTTTTGATCCACACACACGCGCGTTTCAGAGAGATAGTGGATTTGGATTTTCCCATGCTGTCCACTTCCCATGCTGTCAAGATGACATTTCCTGCTCCTGCTAATTTACATTCAACCAATCAGATCTCTCCACCACGTTTTGAGAACCAATCATCATTGCTGCTGTCGAGCCTGATCTCATCGGGGGAGCTTATGGGGAACCTCGTGCATCACCCTGGACACCGTGACGCTAAGCACGTGACCTTGATCTCTTGGAAGCCAGGCAGAGTGTGGAGTTGGTGTCTGCAGCTGTCTAGTTTTGGAGGGGGCTGCGCTAGCTAGCCAACCAGCCACACCATATCCCAACCCTAACCCCAACCAAGTGGCTACCAGTGCCTAACCCCAACCCCCCTCACCCCCCGTGCATCACCCCAACCCCCCTTGTTGCCCTGCGCCTAAACAGGTGCGTCTGTGTGCATCCAAACATGATGCACAACAACGGGTACCATGTGTGTTAACATCCCACGCACAAGGTGTGTGACAAAGCGGCAGTGTTTGACATAATGGCGCCCGGGAACTTAAAAGTGTTCCTTTGCTCGTCTGCCTGTTCATCTCTGCCGTCCTCCCACCACCTTTCCGTAAACTCTAGAATCTTCTGTCATTTCAATCATGCAATTTCTTTTTTTAATTATTATTCATCGTCTCTCTCTCTCCCGAATCAAATGGGAGGAGTTAATTACAGAGTTACAGAGTAATAAACCAAGTTGTGTTTGAAGTTTGAGTTTTGACCTGGAGGTTCGCTTCAGTTCTCTGGTATGGAATGAAAATAATTGACTTTACTAATAAATAAGAACAACACCTTTTAGTGTGGTATGCTATGTCAAAAAAACCGCTCCCGTAGGATTTTTGTGCCAAAATTGATTTATTTGCTGTTTTGGCTTCTATAGGGCCGAAACAAACAGAAAATGAAGGGTGCCAAATATTCAGACCCCCACCCCCAGTTCTGGGGGGCCATCTATTTTGGGACCTCCCTGAACAGTAAAATAGAAGTCCGCCTGGGACTACTCTTACTAAAATGGCTGTAGAACTTTAGTTGTATGACACCAAATTTGGAGGAGATGCAGTTGAGAATATGTAGAACAGATCCAAATATTTGTGGCCCACTGCTAAATGGTATTATTGATGTTATTCACACTCCAATTGTAAGTTTTGTTTAGGCGAACCTAAAAAAATTAATTTCTGCTGCAGTTTATCTGCAGTACTTCTGTCCTGGTAGATGTTATCACTAAACTTCCACTTGAAGTACATTTTTCAAGGTGTTACCTATACATAGACTCCAGAATTGTGCATCTGGGCCCTGTACTTCCGGAGCCATTACTGAATAACTTTGGGCATGTCATTTCAGGCAAAAATTAAAAAAAATAGCTTGGAGCTGAAGGTAATGGTTTTTGGTGCCGTACCATTTTTCCAACCTCTCTTTGTCCCAACCTCTCTTTGTTCCGACCACTAACCCCTAAAACCCTAACCCAAAACCCTAACCTTAACCCTGACCCTAACCATACGTTTGATCACTACGTCAACACTCTCAGTGTGGGACAAAAATGAAGAAATTCAAGTTGAAGACCTTTTCAAACTGGATGGGAAAAAAAAGTGCATGTTGGAGACAAGGTCATCAAGTTGCGTGAAGAACGTGAACTGCTTGGAAGATTTCTCATCATTCAAGGGAGTCGACCAAGTCTAGTTCCCAAACTTCAGGAGACAATTGGAGACTATGAAATGTCAATGGTTCCCCGCTCTCTGTGTGCTGTGGATGGACCCTTGTACATCCCTACAGACAAAGCTAGTCTCATGCATGCAATTGAAGATGTCAAGGCAGAGCTCCCTGAAGCTGTCCCACAGCCTGATCCAATGAAAGATCCTCTAGGTGTCGCTATCAAAGTTCTGATAGTTGATGCCATGGCTGTGCTTCAGAGCATGAAAAAGACACCAACCATGCGGAAGCTGTCGGACCTTCAGGATGCATTCAACAAACGCATCAAAACAATGATGGCAGGCTATTCTGAGGGTCGAGTTGTCTTCGATCGATATATGGATGAGTCATTAAAGAACAAAACTAGACAGAAGAGAGCAACTACTTCTGTAGAATACGAAATCCATCCAGAGATGAAGCTCACTATGTCGATCAAGGATCTCCTCTCTGCATCATCGACCAAGAGGAAGCTGACATGTGAGTTGGCCCAGGGACTGCTGGAGTACTTCTCAAAGGACAGTTCTTTCCTACTGGTTGTTATCTATGACACCTTCATCAAGGGATGTGATTTTGTGGAGGCACACACACATGAAGAGGCTGATACCCTAATACCTCATCAAGTCCTTGCCTCTGCTGCCAATGGTGCCTCACGAGACATATGTGTTTGGTCACCCGACACTGATGTCCTCTTACTGCTACTTGATTTAGTATCATGTGAATGCATTGCAACTCCAACTTCTGACATTTTCAACAGGCATAGGTGCAAACAAACAGAAAATAAATGTTTTTGAGCGTGTTCAAGTTATTGGACGTCACAAATGTCAGGGATTACAATTTTTCTGGTGCTGACTGGGGAGGAAAATTTGTTGGAATCTCCAAAAAGACGTGGATCAACGCATACCTGAAGCTTGATGATGATGATCCTGCCATTGACTGCTTCAAGGACCTTGGCAAGGGTTGCATTCCCCCCGAGCTTATCAATGGTGAGCTCCCATCACTGGTGAAGGCATTAGATAATTTTGTGTGCCGCGTTTACAGCTCAAAAGGTCCAACAACCCTGCCATCACTCAGATGGGAACTATTCCGATCAAAGAACCTGGAGGGTGAGATGCTACCTCCAACTCGTGCTGCATTGCTACCCCACATCCTACGGGCCAATTATGTCACAATGCGTGATAAATCTTACAAGACAAATTGCCCTGAGCTTCCACCAATTGAACAGAATGGCTGGTGTTCAGAGAGTGGTGGATATGTTCCAGTCAGGTGTCTTGCCCTCCCTGCACCACAGGCAGTACTTGAGCTCATCAAATGTGGCTGCAAAGTAGGTTGCAAGGGACAGTGCAGCTGCTCAAAGAATCACCTCCCTTGCACTCCTCTCTGCAAATGTTATGGTGGAGACAGCACAAACACAAGTGAGGACATTCCAGAAGAGGACACTGACGATGAATAGATCATCAAGTATTATTTCCTAAATTCCTTTATATCACCTGTCTTTGTTCTGTTATGTTTTTGTGGAATTTAGCAGTATACAGTATGCTTAACTGAACGATAAACCTGTTTTACTGGATTACTCGACTACTGTGTGGTTATTTACATAAAAGAAACATGTTTAATAAATGTCTTCCATTTTAAACACCATTTATCACATTAAATATGACAGGTATTTTCTCTTTCAATAAAAATGGCAAATGTGTTGTTTTTACCTAATTCAGTACAATGAGACATCACCGTAGGATGGACGCCATCTTGGATTTGACAATAAATAAGTAAAGGATTACAATTTCACTTAATCAGTTGAATTCCTTGAGCCATAAAACCTAGGATTAGTTACCAAAATCAGCTTTCTAGCTTGAATAGAATCTGAGATATAGCCATTTTAAGCTCCTGGCAGCCTAATTGGACGCCATCTTGAAAGTGATGCATTTCCAGGAATTACATTTTCCTATATTTTTAGTATGTTCTTAAGCATGCCTAGATGTACCATAATCAATATAAAAAACTATGTTATCTATTTTCTTGGGATTAAGTTATATTTTTTCACATATTGAGCCATCTATTTTCTATAGGGGGCGCTCAGAAAGGGGGTGGGGGTCAGAAAATTTGGCACCCTTCATTTTCTGTTAGTTTGGTCCCTAAAGAAGCCAAAACAGCAAAAAAATCAATTTTGGCACAAAAATCCTACGGGAATACATACCATACTGCACTATTTCAGCTGCAAGAGCCATATATATATTCAGGCATCGTCAGTTGTTCCCCAAGAGTAGCTGATGTATTTCCCTTTTGCTTTGGCTCTTTTTGATTCATGCACCTTGGAGGATGTCTGCCTGTTCCTGCCTCCAGCGTGGTCTGATCCTCCAGCGTGGTCTGATCCTCCAGCGTGGTCTGATGATCCAGGTTTCAGCCCTGGATGATGGATGTGTCTCTCTGGCACCTCCGCCTCCTCTTTAGTCTGATGGGAGGCGAGAGAGCAGCGACTCCAGGCAGCTTCACTAAACAGCGGGAGCGAGCGGGGACGGGTGGGCTTGTGACACGGATGATGGCGGTTCAAATCCCCGGATCGGCTGAGGAAATCTGTGTTGGGGGGAAGTGAGTGAGAAATGTTCTGTCCCCTCTCAGTAAGCACTGCTCTGATCCCGCCTTCCAGTTGCTGCGTTTTTTCATATTCCCCCTTATTTCTATTTCATATAGGGGCCATGTAATCTGGTGGATCAAAGCAGGAGCCTCAGGATTTGACGGAGGACTGAGTGTGCGATTTGTATTCCACACCTATCTATCAATAACCCCTCACTTTTCATCCCATTTTCATATTCTCACGGCCCGTGAGTTTTATCCGTTGGGAAACCTGTGTGGGAAGTGGTGCAGCACACTTTTCGTGTACGCATGGTTTTATACTTTTGGCCTCGAGTTGGGTTCTGATATAGTCTGGCTCCCAGAGGGCCACTATTTATTTGTTGCTACAGTTACACCCAAACTATAGACGGTTGAAGACACTTGAGTGGGGGGCACACCTGAGCAGAGTTGGAATCAGCCAAGGAAGTGAACTGTGAAAACCCTCTGGGGGGAGAGAGGAGAGGCTGCATGCCAACTCTGTGAGCAAGGCCTGACTGACCAGTTACACATGGAGCATAGAATTGGTGATGTTGAGTTGCACCAGTCCTAATTTATAGCCTTTGCAGGGAAGGATTTATGACATCACTGATGATGTCACAATGACTATGAGTCATAAATCACTGATGATATCACTTATCCACTTATCCTATCCTATAATAATAATGAGAAGTTTCTGTGAGTGAGTGAGTGAGTGAGTGAGCAGAATTGTGTTCGGCCACAGCGATGCCATTTTACATGCGATCGGGCTGACATTTTCAGGAAGTGTGCAGGTCACCCGTGCGGGTGACCTGCACACTTCCTGAAAGATTCCAGCGTGCAGAATCTCAGGCCTCTGTCTGACCTCTGGTTGTTAGGTGACCTCTACATGGACCTGTCCTCAGTCTGACCTCTGGTTGTTAGGTGCCCTCTACATGGGCCTGTCCTCTGTCTGACCTCTGGTTGTTAGGTGACCTCTACATGGACCTGTCCTCTGTCTGACCTCTGGTTGTTTGGTGACCTCTACATGGACCTGTCCTCAGTCTGACCTCTGGTTGTTAGGTGACCTCTACATGGGCCTGTCCTCAGTCTGACCTCTGGTTGTTAGGTGACCTCTACATGGGCCTGTCCTCAGTCTGACCTCTGGTTGTTAGGTGACCTCTACATGGACCTGTGCTCAGTCTGACCTCTGGTTGTTAGGTGACCTCTACATGGGCCTGTCCTCAGTCTGACCTCTGGTTGTTAGGTGACCTCTACATGGGCCTGTGCTCAGTCTGACCTCTGGTTGTTAGGTGACCTCTACATGGGCCTGTGCTCAGTCTGACCTCTGGTTGTTAGGTGCCCTCTACATGGACCTGTGCTCTGTCTGACCTCTGGTTGTTAGGTGACCTCTACATGGGCCTGTGCTCAGTCTGACCTCTGGTTGTTAGGTGACCTCTACATGGGCCTGTGCTCAGTCTGACCTCTGGTTGTTAGGTGACCTCTACATGGACCTGTCCTCAGTCTGACCTCTGGTTGTTAGGTGACCTCTACATGGGCCTGTGCTCAGTCTGACCTCTGGTTGTTAGGTGTCCTCTACATGGGCCTGTGCTCAGTCTGACCTCTGGTTGTTAGGTGACCTCTACATGGACCTGTGCTCAGTCTGACCTCTGGTTGTTAGGTGACCTCTACATGGGCCTGTCCTCAGTCTGACCTCTGGTTGTTAGGTGACCTCTACATGGGCCTGTGCTCAGTCTGACCTCTGGTTGTTTGGTCAGACTGGCTCCACTGAGCCTGTGTGGCTCAGTGGAGCGGCCGGGGTCAGGGCTCTCATTTCCCGTGGGTGTAGGAGCCTTAAGGTGCTCTTATGCTCGAGCAAAGCTCCGTGGGGGTGGGGCCCCGCGAGTCTCCGTAGTCTCCGTGCAGACCTCGCGCTGGGGCAGATGCCATTATACTCAGAAAGTGATCAGCATGTATTGTACAATGGTGAGAACAGCCAGTGAAAAGTCGCAATGAAACGCTGTGCAGTACTGAGTGCGCTTTCACTCTCAAACGACCGCACATCAGCACATGAAGGACTCACCAAACTTGTTTTTACTGAAAGCCGTTTTTACTACAGCCCTGATAGCCTACTACTCTGTGCTGCTTTTAATCTCTCTCAATAATGCTCTCAACACAACACATTTACTTGGTGAAATGACTAAAAACGAACAGTTGCAAATCTAAGTTTATAGCCTACCACATGGGTCAAGAAATGTGGCGAAAACACAGCTCAGTGTTCAGGGCTCAATGGTTCAAGTACGGCCATGTTTGGAGAGAAGCTGGCGCTGTTAGAAAAAAAATCAGGCAGAACGCGAGCGGCCGCTGGAGCTAGCGCTTAACCACGCCCAACAAATTTACATCATATGACGCGCCCGCCCCTCGCTCCACCCACGCGCCCTTCACGGCAGGGTGAGCATAATTCAGCCTTAAGGCGCTAATGTAGCTAGCTGTAGTGTAGCTGCTGATAACATTTCCCCAATGTAAAAAAAAATCCCATTGGACACAGAAATGAACACACTCTCTCTCACACACACATACACACACACACACACACACACACTACTGCAATTTCTTATATTCATAACAAACAATCTTGCAGGTGTATTTTATATTTTGATTTCTAATAACTTGCTGTAGTGTAGGGGAAAGTGGGTGGCCCATGAAGTAGGCCTGCAGACAACAAGTCCAAGTCCACAAGAGACTGAGACTTATCTAAGATATCAGAACGACGGACTCAAGACTGGACAAAGCTACTACAGCTTATAATGCGTAGGCAACAACATGCTTCTGAAAACTATAAAGCACTCTCATAATATTCTCTTTTTCTTTGTTAAAATGCTGAGTCAGTGAGCTTGTTTCACATTCTGTGCAGGGTTTTTATTACAAAGGCAAACCAGTTCAATACAGTTCAATACAAAGCACATTCGTTAAACAAACCTAAACCATTTTTCTCAGGAAATAACATTCACTCTCCACATTGTCCCAGCCAAGGTCATGTGGCTTTACTGGGCTTTACAGGGCAGGAAGTTCCTCCCTTAGAGTCCAGCCCATTTCCTGCTCTCCTCTGAGTCAGAGGAGAGCAGGTTGAGATGTTTTAGATGTCGTCCAGATGTTCGTGCAGCCTCTCTCCTCTGTTGCTGTATCTGTGTCTCCTGCAAAGAAACCCAAATGCCAAACCTTGATCAAACAGCGCTGACAAACCAGGCACCCACAATTGTTTTTTGGGCAGACAAAGGTTAGCCTGTCATGCCTCATGGAGTGCGAGTGTGTGACGTTTTTGCTATTTCCATTCTGCAATCATTTTATTCTGTCTTCCTTTTCTCCAGTATCTTATTTGATCGTATTCTCTCAGTGTATTCTCTCAGTGTACGGCTCTATCGTCGGAGCTGAAATGAGATGTGTATCTGCTGTGCGGGGCTGTTTGTGGTGCCGGTGTGTCAGTGTACATTACTGTACCTCCACAGGAGAAGAGCCAGCGCTGCTCCGCTCAGCAGGAGGAGGAGGACCAGGCACGCTACAGCGACCGTCGTCCCTTTGCCCTCTGTCTCACACGGTGCTGTCAGAGACACCGACAGGAAGACAAGACACACGGGTCACTCAGCAGGTCCGCCCCCCAGAGGCTCTCAACACAGCAAGTCTGCACAGTCAACTTCCTTCATTGGCACTGCACCAGGAGGAGCTATCTGAAAGTCTCCTGGCTGTCTTTGCATTACATCATGTCTTGGCAGATGCTATTTGTTGAGCCTGGTCAGTGGTACCAGCAGCAGCACAGTGGAAAAGTCTGTTACCACTGAAACACAACCAATAAAACTATACACTGGCCCTACCCACCTGAATATCTCTTCTCATCTCACTACCAGTGTTGGGGGTAACTCATTACAAAAGTAACATATTACATGTAATATATTACTTTTAGCAGTAACTCAGTAATATAACTTATTACTTATAGGATTTCAGTAATATTATACCAGTTACTTTGTCAAGTAACTCAAGTTACAAATTGAGTTACATTTGATTAAATCAAAGCACATATTTAAAAAAGATACAATCATTTCCTAATCAAACTGTGTTTTTATGCAAATAACCACTATAGATGACAATAAAAAAGGAAAATGACATTTAGAATTTTGGATTGTTTACACTGACTTAAAGGTGTTTGAAATTATTTTTCGGGATGGTTCTGGGGCGGCAATGTCATTCTGCTGCTGCTGTTGTTTTGGTGAAAGTAATGCAAAAGTAGTGTAATAAGTAATGAGTTACTCTACACAGAAAGTAATATTGTAAAGTAACTTATTACTTTCAAATGAAAGTAACTAGTAATATGTAGTATGTTACATTTTGAAAGTAACTTGCCCAACACTGCTCACTACTATAGTAAGGCAGAATTGCTCAATGGTGCTAGACATTTTCTAGTACATATAATAACACACAGAGCAGCGGGGGGGTGGTGGTGCTTAATTCCTTTACTTAAGTAAAAGTACTAATTTTGAAGATATGTCCCTTCAGAGTGTTAAGCAACTAACTCCAGCCATCAGATAAATGTAGTGGAGTAAAGATCTATATGTCATTCTGAAATGTTAGTGAAAGTACCAGACAGGTGCCAGTAGCTCGAAACTTAATCAGGCCTACAGTATTTGAGTAATAATGCATTTAGTTACTTTCCATCTGCACCAGAGGGGTATAAGAAAATATTGATACACTCGGGTATCGCAATATTATGTTTTGAGATACTGTATCAATTCTCAAAAACAAACAAAAAAAGTATATTTTTAATGACTAGTTTATGTGCAAAGAGTCATAACAGTGGCTAATTGTGTGTTGTGCTTAGACCCTTGACCGCTAGATAACAGTGTTGTGTCTTAAGCCATTTGACTCCAACTGCTTTTTTTTTTACTCATTTTATGATGGTGTGCTGTGACAATTTTCCTAAAATTAGATTAGTATTAATTTATGCTTTATTTATGTTATTGTTGTTTCACAGCGACGGAAGGATTTGAGTGCGACACGCAGCAGGGAACGGAAAAGGAAATCCATAAATGGGCAGAGCCGGTCGGTTGGAGCCAATGGCAGAGCTTGCATCGAGCGGAAAGGGATTCTCTTCCGCTGCCGCTGCCCCCAGAGGTTAGAGAGAATTTAGTTTTTGTTTTGTTTAGCCGATGGGTTCCCAGATTGGATTCTTGCTCATACACAACAAAGCCCTACACTGACCAGAGTGACTCAAATAAGACCTTTCCTTTCAATCCAGCATCAAAGGAGAGTGTGATTAAAGATGACCTGCCTGCAACAAACTGGCTGCATACACACACATACACATACACATACACACTCACACTCACACACATGTAACGGCGTTGTGTAGGTGGTACTTGCAGCAACCCATGTTAAGGGCTTGTCCAGGGGTGGATTCGAACTGCCGACCCTCGGCTGGGGAGTCCAGCATGTTAACCGCAACACCAAGAGAGCTAGCTCCCTTGGCGGAGCTGGTTAACATGCCTTTATACCTGGGGAGTGAGTTTAACCAATCCACTCGCTACCACTCGGGACTCACGAGGAATCCGCGCTGATTCAACTCGGTTACACACACACACACACACACACACACACACACACACACACACACACACATACACACACTCTCACTCACTCACACACACACACTATTTCTCTCTCTCACTCACACACACATAGATCCTGAAGCAGCTCGTACCTGCGGTGAAGGCAGCAGTGCTGTAGCCTAGTTCGTTGCTGACCCTGCAGGTGAAGTGGCCGCAGATGGGCGAGCTGGAGACGTACAGGGTGGTCCCGTCACTGGAGACGCTCCCCACAGCCTTGGTGACGGCCACTCTCTCGTGGAGCCAGCTGAAGTGGGGGTCCGTGCCCCAGGCCTCGCCGCACACCAGGGAGGAGTGAGACACGTTGATGCTGACAGAGACGTGGTGCACAGCCTCTGGAAAAGACACACGTCATTTGGAAATGAAAAGTGGGATCATGGAGGTCGAGCGGATGCAGGCTGTTAGAAGACTTCATCATCTGAGAGAACATACAGCAGTGAGGTGAGATGACATCAGGACAAGTTCTCAGCATCTTTCTGTTAGAGAGCTAAAAGCTCTCGCTTACCACTGTGGAGACCGGTGTTCAATTCCCGGCAGAGATACTTCCGGCTTAGTCAGACGTTCCCACAGACAATTGGCTGTGTCTGCGGGTGGCCAGTGGGGTATGAGTCCTGGTCCCTGCACTATAGCGCCTTCTCTGGTCGATCGGGGTGCCTGTTCGGGGGGGCAGGGGACCTGGGGGAATGACGTGATCCTCCCACGCGCTAGCCTGGGTAAACCCAGCCTCCACGTGACCTCTATGTGCTACATGTGCTACATAGAGGTCACGTGGAGGCTGGGTTTACCCAGGCTACCCACGCGCTACGTCCTGCCGGTGTAACGCCTCGTTGTCAGGTGAAAAGAAGCGGCTGGCGACTGCACATGTATCGGAGGAAGCGTGAGGGGGTGGAGCAATGACAGGGACAATAGGGGGAATTGGCCAAGTCCAATTGGGGTGAAAATGGGGGGGGGGGAGTAATGCTGTACTGGGGGAATGGTTTAACCCATTGATACCTGATGCAGCATTTGCGTGTATATCCCTCATTTATGTGTGTATCCTTTTAAGACCGCGTCACGTGGTTCGCGGTCTTAAAGGGATACACACACATCTGCATCAGGTATCAATGGGTTAATACTGTGAGGAGATGCTCAGTCTATGGATGGCACAGTGGATCAGTGGTTAGCGCTGTTGCCTCACAGCAAGAAGGTCCCGGGTTCGAACCCCGGTCCATCCCAGGTCCTTTGTGTGTGGAGTTTGCATGTTCTCCCCCCGTGTTTGTGTGGGTTTTCTCTGGGGGCTCCGGTTTCCTCCCACCATCAATAACATGTATGTTAGGGTTAATACTCCTGTCAGTGCCCCTGACCAAGGCACTGGCTAAAAGAACTGGAGTTGGTCCCCGGGCGCTGCACAGTGGCTGCCCACTGCTCTTAGTTCTAGGAAGGTTCCTAGTAGAGGATGGGTCAAATGCAGAGGATGAATTTGAATTCGAATCCCCATGGGGCTAAATAAAGGATAACTTAACTTAACTTAACAGTCTGTGAGACAGTAATGAGACTGGTGAGTGAGGCATCATGTTGGAGAAACATATGATGGAGGGAACAGTGCAACTGACAAATTGATGCAGGTATTGTAGACAGATTAGAATGAGAGCAGTGACGCTTTTAAAGAAAAATAGGGTTTGTGATGGCATTTTCCATATATCACGTTATATGGCGATAGCATTTTATATATTGGCATTTTAATATAATCATATATGTAAGAGTCCCAGTTTCTGAGTGACATCTGTAAACGGAGACAACTTCGACAGTGTGATGAAGGTGTGAAGGCCATTGACGTCTTTACCTTGGAAAGTGCAGAGCTGACATTTATGCCTATAACCAAGATGAGTCAGCCCTGCCTCTAACTGTTGTTAGGTCTGGAACATCTGCAGCCACCTGCAGGTGAACTGTGGTTCTGGGGTGGTTTTCTTTGTGATTAACATGTGTACTATAGGGTGGTATGGTGGCTCAGTGGTAGAGCTGTCGCCTCACAGCTAGAAGGTCCTGGGTTCGATTCTCACCTGGGACGCTGTGAGCGCTGAAGGAATGTGTGCCCGTCCGCATGTCCTCGAGTGCCCACCGCCCGGGTGGGGCCGTCAAAAGGGCCTTTCTGTGTGGAACTTGCATGTTCTCCCCGTGCCCCCTGGGGGTTTCCTTCATATAGGAACCCTTCATCAAAACATGCAATATCCTGGTTGCTAATGTGGTGCCTCCTCTGGTCATTAGGGGCGCCTGTTCATAGGGAGGGGAACTGGTTGGAATAGCGTGAACCTCCCACGTGCTATGTCCTACCGGTGAAGCTTCCCCTGTCAGGTGAAAAGAAGCGGCTGGCTAACTGCCCATGTCTCGGAGGAAGCATGGAGCCAGTTTCGGCTCTCCCCAGATCGGCAGAGGGTGGAGCAGCAACCAGGATAAATAAATTAAATTAGCACTAATAGGGAATAAAAATAAATAAATAAATAAATAAAAAATTCTTTCTCTTGAAGACTGTCACAATTATGCCCGTTACAAGCTTGTAATAAAATAATCATTTCTCTTTGAAAGTCAAGTCTTTCGAGTCTTCCTGATTGAGAATCAATAGATTTCCATCACAGGAGTGAAGGCAAGACTGAACTGGTAATCATCTGGAAGGGAAACATAAGGAAATAATGGAATACCTAGAAACAAAGCCAAGGCAAATCTTTAGAAAATTTTAAAAATGAGATATCCAGCATCAGAAAGAAATGCTGCCTGCTGGCATGAAAGGAAAGCACATTCAATAAAGGTCAAGCTGTAGTCAATTGATTGTTGTTTTAAATGTTAGAATTTAAATATCTCAGCTTACAAAATATCCCCAATGAGTCCCAATTTCTGCATAAACCAGCATTGTATGATGTTCTAAAATCTTGCAAGAAAATGTTTATATATATACACCAACGTGTATATCACCAACGTGTGTATCACACTATTCCCCCCAGTTCCCCTCCCTCCAAACAGGCACCCCGACCGACCAGAGGAGGCACTATAGTGCAGCGACCAGGACTCATACACCACTGTCTTTCCCACCCGCAGACATGGCCAATTGTGTCTGTAGGGACGTCTGACCAAGATGAAAGTACCACTACCGGGAATTGAACCCGCGGGTCTCCGCTGTGGTAGGCGAGTGCTTTTAATCGTCTGTATTTTTGACAGATGAATTTCAAAGTGCATTATCATATCCTACCGTATTCTCTGACAATGCAGTGTGCCGTGGTGTTCACTCCCGCTTGATCTGTGACCGTCACAGCGTACACGCCGCTGTCCGCTCGGCTGTACCCATCCATCTTCAGCGTGGCGCCGTCCTGCTGCACCAGGGTCACGCGGCCGTTTGTCCCGGTAGTAGCGGCACACTTGCCAGCGCCACACGTGGCCAGTGTCACTTTCCCTGGAGTCGGTCCAGTTTCGGACTCCCGTTCCCAGGTGATCATGGAGACCTGTTCCAGGGGCCCATGCTCAATGTGGGCCTTCAGAACCAGACTAGCGCTGGGAATGACATGGACCGGCTCCTCGTTCAGGACGCGCACAGACATACACTGGAACCCACATGGCACTGGGAACAGAGGTGGAGAGTAGACGTTTGGTACTGAAAGCTTGTCGCTGTCGGATGCTTCTTCCTATAGATGTTGTCTACATGTACAGTGGGATCCGCTTATATCTGATCACGGTTTGTGATCAACCCCTTATATTGATCAAAAAGCTTGGTCCCGAATCATTCCTATACACGTTTAAATAATTTGCCTATAGTGATCAATACCCCGTTTAGAGTGATCATTTTGGGCCTCGTCCCACCTGAGAACAATAGGGGGGAATTAAAACTACAGTAATTTTATTATTTATTATTATTATTATTATTATTATTTATTATTTTACTTACTAACTGCCAAAAATGAGCCAATGAGTGTGTATACAGACAGTATGGAGAGATTGCAGCATCTGTCTGTGGAGTCAATAAAGTCAATAACATTCCTTTACTTTATATGTACTGTATTCATGTAATACATCTATACAAAATGAAGCCTGCGTTAGTTCATTCAATACATGATGTCATAGGCTACGCCCCAGCTGTACCAGCTGACAGCCTCTGTTTGGTTCATCGTTTAACCAATTCTCCAATCACAGTCATTCTCACATCAAGGCGGTCCGTTTAAATATGGCAGCCTCTCACTCACTGATCTGTTCCCCACCTTGCTGATCGTTTGCGGCTGCTGGCAACGCTTTGCCCCCTCCACCCCAGCCTCCACCTTTTAGATCAAATGCTATCATGTATTGTAGCTCTGGAGTCTGCATGGCTCAAAAAAATGAACATGTTTCCATGTCTTGCTTTTAGGCTCCCTCTTTTACTCTCTATGGTTTAAATGTATCTGCAATATTTTATTCCCTTGGGGGATTTTGCTTGCTCTCCCAGTCCCTGCTCGGCGTAGCATGCTGCTGAGCCGAGTTCAGGGAGAATTAAATTAATTAAATATTAAATTAAATATTATAATTATAAGAGCGGAGCCTTCAACGCCAAACATAATTGTATGCATTATACTCATTTATGCAATAAATGGTTAACTCTATGACTTGAATGTTCTTGAATGAATGTCATTTAGATGGTAATCTACATGAGAAATCAAGAAAAAGAAGATTTTTTTTTAAATAATGATCATCCGCTGATCAATTTGACCCGTCCCAAGGTGATCACTATAAGAGGAGTGCACTGTATTTACTTTTGGCCAGGCGGACTCATACTGTCGTACTTCATATTGATTCGTTTTGACCTTTTGGCCTTGAGAAGTACATGGTTTTGAGAAGTACATGGTTTTGGGCAGAAATGGGAATGAAAAATCAAACGAGTAACGGCAACAAAATAGGTCAGCTTCTTCCTCAGCACGTACTTTATGAATATGTATGGCTGTTTTCTGCCATGCCATGTCAACCAATGATTTATAGTGCATGACAGCCGTGCCTAATGCGACATCCATCAAACCACATTAATATCTGATTAGAATCTGTGTAAAAAAACAACAACAGGTATTAAAGCCTCTCTGACTTTATGAATGAATCATGCAAACAGCTAAAGAACAGTGCACATCCACATAATGCAGGCATGGTTGCTAATGCAAAGGCAGTTGACATGTCTTTAATCTACAACAGAGACCAGTTTCTGCCAAAGGTCCAAACCACTGGTTCTCAAAGTGGGGTGTGGGGACCCCCCAGGCAGGGAGGGGCTTCCAGTGAATAATTTATTTTCACCATAATACCATCCATAAGTTTCATACACTTTCTGTAATAAAACATCTCAAAGCTAAAATCAGATGGGGGGGGGGGGGGGTACCCTGAGACAAACACCACATCAAATGGGGGTCTGTAGTCTGTGTCAGTTCAGGGTTTCTCCATGTCAAAGAGTTTGGAGAACCACTGGTCTAAAAACAACACGAATGCACCGTGGCTTGAACCAACATCCTCAACATGGTGGTTTCAACAGAAGCCTTACTCAAGAGAAGTAGAGGGGCAATTCTCCAGCACAGGAAACGTTGTAGATCCATAACACCTGCTGGTGTAGAGAGAGAGAACGCATTAGCATTAGCATTAGCATCGTCCCTGACCTCTGACCTCTGTGATAGTGTTTGCTCTGTAGCTACTCGTGCAGCAGCAGGGTGCCACTACGCACCTCGCTGCATCAAACATCAATAAAACAAGAAAATGTGGAATATGAAACATTTCCCTCTCCACAAAACACACCTCCTAAAGGGATAGTTCACATTTTTTAAGTCTGGCCCTACAGGCTGACTGAAGCTCTCTGAAATGTCATCCACAGTGCCACACAATGCACACAAAGTACATTTCAGTGAGCTTCAGGGGCCCTTTACACGAGGACAGTTTCTGGAAGAAACGACACAATAGCGTTTCCTTCACACCTTCTCCCTGTTTACATGAGCGCTGTTGAATTTTTAAAACGCCGTAATGTACATGCCAGGTCGCTAGGTGGCAGTGTGATCACCTTATTCTTTGCCCATACAAGGACGCTTCTGCATGATGTCATTTCGTAATCGTCTTTCCGGTTTTAAACACGGAAGTAGAGTACGCCTTTTTTTCAAGCTAAAAAAAAAACCCAAACTGTTTTAAAGATTTAATATTTGTCGGGTGAGAACGTAACATATATGTGACCAGTTTATCAGAATAACGCCTATTGGAAATCTTTAACGAGCAGCGAGGACCAGGAGCGCTGAGTGTGCGATCTGTCAAACCCTACTGTAGGCTACTGGCAGTGAGAAAACACTGTCGACGTGCTTTTGTAACTAACGTTAAATGCCGACCGGGTACAGCCATCGGCTCCTCGCAGCAGTAACATTATGAACATGTAACTGAAGTTGGCCGCAGTGTAGCTTAATTGTGAATGTTGCCAAACTTCATTCATACTGACGTTTTATTTTGAAAATGGTTGCCAACTCGCGCACGGCTGTGGCATAATCGCGTGTGTCGCGTGTGCAGGCACGTCAGAGTTTCTGAAATGTGCCGTCTTCAACCGATTACATGGAGCCCTCAGCGGGAAGCGTCTCAAAGAATTTCACTCTGGAAGGTGGTTTCAAAATGTGTCGTTTCCTAAGCCCAAATTCGCCGTCGCGGTCTAAAAGGGAGGCACTAACGATACAATAATTCTCCATCACCATAGGAAACCATCCTTGTGTAAACTGCCCCTCAGTCAGCTGGTACATACAGTAAAGGGCCCCCATTGAGGTTGCATTTGTTTTGACCCAACCTTAGAGCTACTGAGGAAGAGCATGTGCTGAGAGAAAGAACTCTACCAATCCACATCATCGTTGGCAGCAAATAGGGCTAGACTTAAAAAAGATTTGAAATATCCCTTTGATGTTTAAAATGTTTTGTTTTGAAACTGCGGCCTGCACTAGAATCAGAAACAGGAACCAAAACTATAAAATCCCCTCCCCCAAGCAACAATGTCTACATGAAAACACTGTTTCTTGTGTAATACTGTAGCAGTGCAGGAACACAATAGCTCCTTCCGCCCCAGGCAGTACGAACCATAAACACACTGTGCCCTCCGCTAGTATGCCCTCTTCCCCTCGAATTTAATCACTTTAATCTGGACAATCAATAGAACTACCTAAATGAACTTTGAAATCTATTTAAAGTCTATTTGAAGTCTATTTAATGCCTCTCTTAAAAGAGCACCTCGGAGACGCTCAGTCTCCCTGAGACTGAGCCAGCCGATAGGTTAACTGTGCCTGGCTGAGCCACGTGTAACGTATAGGGCAAGCCGACTTAATATAAGTCCAGTGTGCAATAAAGATAATTGGCACGTAATGTATACTTACTCTACTTATTTTGCTTACTTTAGACGTATTCTAATGGGCTTATAAGACACTAAAGACAACAATCTTGCATGGTGTGTAAACAATTCAACACAAACATACAGTATGTATGCATATATATACATATACACACTAGATACATATGCACAAACCTACACATTATAGAACTCAAATCAAAAAGACAAATAAAGGAATCTTGAATTTACCGTGCATGAAAATATCTATAACCTGAAATTCCCGGTTGCAGTTTACCTTGAAATTAGGCATCCCTCAGGTGGCTAATAGGCCAGGTCATCCAGATCCATTTATACAAATGTACACAGCCACAAAAGCCAGCATGCTGCCTGTACAGAGTGGGATTCACCTACCTTTGCCAAAGGTTAGAGACACCACACAGTTCCCTCAGGGTTAAGGTGCAGCCCAACCAGCGCAGTCTGCCAACACCTTTATGGCCCAAAACAAAGCGATATCACACAGGCCTTCAAAGCAGTGGCCATTGCATCATGAGCACTAAAAATGCAAGTGGATCAGTCAGGCTGAAAATGCGGCGGTCGCTGCAGCATTGGAAGAAATGTAAAGAGTGGTGGAGCTAATGTTGGACGACCTGTCTGCCTCTCTCCACAGTGAGAGAGGCACTTTAGGCGTCATGTTGTTTTCAAGCTGTGCAATTTCCTCCCCACCCCACCCCCCCTCACTTCCCTGTACAGTAAAACGCACGGCTCTAAATAAGTGGACTTTCCATTGTCAGATCAGCACTCCTTATCACCAACCCCTCCACCCGCCCCTGTGTCCAAGCACATGCTCCCACAAGCAACGCAACACGTTCAAGATTTTCCACATCACTCACTGTTTGTAGACCAAGAGGCAGATAAAACACATAGTATTCTTTCAGAGGGAAACCAACTGACAATGTGCGGATTCTGCCTTACTTACAGTATGAAATAGACTTTGTACTGGCGCGGTTCTTATCCGACCGTGACAGTATTTGCTGTGTGGACAATCTTTTCAGTCTACTTCATTGTTGATTATTATGTCCATTTTATCTATTCAAAAAGTGCTTTCACAGAAATAGTTTGGAGATGCACAAAATAGATGCATCAAAAATCTTACGTTTTTTTTTTTTTTTTTTATACTATAATATCACTGAACAAAATCTGCAGCATCACTTGCATGCAGCTGGGAAAAACACCTTAAAGGACTTAATTAACACAAGCACATTTTCCACCCAGAAAGCAGCCATGTCCTCTGCAAAGCAGTGCTGTTAGCTGGAATTAGCCAGTGGGTGGCACTAATATATCAGCTGAAAAATATGATTACTCTGTCCTCACTTCACCCTCTGCCTCCTCCAGCAGCAGCATCCAATGCTTTTGCCTAATCATTCTGGTTCCATATATTATACAAGAGCCTTAATGTCTGTTTGGATTTGACACAAATCCATGTAATTAATTTCACAGCTGAACAAGTGAAGCTAAGAATAGAATATGGGAAAAGGCAATTCTGGCTAAATCAATAAACACTACAGCAGTTACTTCATCAGGTCGTTAGAGAGCTGTGTATTACTGTAGGTAGGTAGGCAGGCCTGTGGTGGAAAAGCGCCAGTAAGTTGTGGTAATCATAAGGAAAACAACCACCATTATAAACAAAAATCAATGACATCCTCAGAAAAGCATGAATTTACATTTTCTTTCTTTCCTTGAAAAGCTCTATCTGTATAATACAGATATTTGATGTATATAAATGTATCACATAAACACTTATGGCACCCTTAAAAGGTGGATAAACCCTATTATAGAAATAGAAGACTGTTTAGGGACCCCAGTATGCACAAATATCCAAATAGAATAGGCGAAAACAAAACGCTTATATGCTAAAAAAAGAAGAAAAAAGGATGGGATTAGCATAAAGTGGGCATGTCTGTAAAGGGGAGACTCGTATAGGTACCCATAGAATAGAACCATTCTCATTCAGATATCTTGAGGTGATTGGTCAAGGGGCCTGTTTGAAAATGGCCATGCCAGTTTTTCCAAAAATGGATCAAAACAGCTTCAGCGTTTTATTGCACCAAGTCAAAGTGACGTGAAGAGTCTGATGAAGAGCTTGACGCTCTATTTCATATAAATTATTATAACTAGGAATCTTGCACGCTCCGTGTGCTCCATTCCTAGGGTGGAGAGACTCTGGAGATGATGCACCAACATGATCAGTACGTGGATCAGTGATGCCATAACTCACAGATGATGTCATACCCACTGATAATATGTCATATAATCAATGATGTCATAAATCCTTCCCTGCTGAGGTTTGGACGACTCTTGCTGCCCAGCCAATAAAGTCTGAACCAGCAGAATAGATCATCGAAACCGAGCCACCGAGTCTAACAATGGCATGGCGTTATTAGACTGTGTCTTGTTACTTGATGAATGAGAAACCGATTAATTATATAAAATATAGCCTACAGTAGTCGGTTCATTTTGATTAATCAACTGTTCTTTTCAGCACAACTTGTTATTATCACTAAAGTTACCAAATAGAATAGAGTAGAATGACAACTCGACGCTCTTCATTCGTTACAGATAAATTGCTGTGTCACTTTAAGAGAGCAGGTGTACCTGTCTTACAGGTGAGAGCAGGAAGAGGAAGTGTGAGCAGTTTGATGAAAACAAACAGAGAGGCAGGCTGCTTCATTCCCCTACAAAATGAACATGAGGGCAGAGGGGACACGCTTTGGTAAGCGGCAGAGCCTAAAAGCCTTTTAATAATCACTGCTTTGAGATGAATGAGTCTGTTTGTTGTCAGGTGGTAAACTTAAGTCAATAGCCACGCTGGCACGATAGTAGCTAAACACCCGTTAGTTATAGCTTGTCAGTTATGTGTATGACAATTAAAGGCTTTGAAAAGACGTATCTATCACATTCAGTCTTAATTGTCATTTGATTAGGACTTTGATTTCTCCACAGTCCACAGACCGCCCCGACTGAAGAGATGAGCCAACCGTTGCTGCTTCTTACCGTCCTGTCATTGGCAGGTAAAACTTTCCACTCCAGTTCTCAGGTCAAGAACAGCGTCAAAATGGTTCAACCCTGTGGTGTCTGTAGAGTCTACTGTGGGAACAAAAACAACATGACAGGGGAGGGACTCTGTGGTATTCCAGACACGTTTTTAAAACGAGCAGAGTCGCTTCTTAACCGCTCTTAAACCTGCGTGGCTGCATTCCCGTCTGTGCACGGATGTGTTGTGCTGCCTTCAAGTGCCCCTCGTAAACTCCTCTTCTGAACTCTGATGTTGTACAGTAGGCTACCTATTACAGAATTGGCCTTCAACGTTGTTGTTGTTGTTGTTGTTGTTGGTGGTGGTGGTGGTGGTGGTTTATTTTTATTTTATTTTGTGGATCAAGTAGCACAGAGCTACTTTGTGCAGCAGCAGGGTGGACAAGTTTATATTAATTTGTACAGTATTAGTGAAAGGTTGTTGTCCATGCACAACAGCTAAAAGATTCAAGTAATAACGTCAATCTGCAACATTTTCATATAAATAAATAGGCTAATTTACCTCGCTATTGATGCACCACAATGGTGTTTCTTATACCAGTTCACAATTTTTATTTTTTATTTTCCCCCCTGTTCTAAACACCCTGGGTTGGGTTTGGAATAAATAGAAGAATTGCATTACATATCTAGTATTGGATGATGATGATGATGATGATTATTATTAATGTTATTATTATTAATATTATATCACAATATAAAGAGATAAAGAGCCTCACCAACAACTCAAACTAACAGAAAATCCAAGTAAGACGGCACTACTGGACACACTGTTTGATTGACAGGTGATCTTTTGGGAGTGCAGTGGAGTTTTGGTAGCCTGGGTAAACCCAGCCTCCACGTGACCTCTATCTAGATAGAGGTCACGTGGAGGCTGGGTTTACCCAGGCTAGAGTTTTGGTGCAAAAACTATACAAATTCTTCATGCAACGCCAAACAATGAAATGCATTGGTTTTACCATCGCTGTCGACACGGCTTCCATGCTCACCACCATTTATCCTTCAAAAGACATCTCAGCAACTCAAATTTCTGTTAATATACAATTCAGACTTTTCCAATCATACAGTATGTACGACTGTATTGATTGTTCATGTCTGCTGAGCATGTAATTACAATATTTGCAACAGCGCACAGGCGTGTTCCTTCACGTCTGACTCATGGCTTTCTTTATCTCTCCACCTGTGTTGGAAAAAAAAAGACAAACTTGGACTATTGATATTTTGAATCGGGGACTGAACAAAATTAACTGACTGAAACACCTCTGTTATCTTTACTGTCGCAGATCCAAGCGGGAACTGAATGCCATCCATCTCACTGTTGGCTCTTGTCATTTTACACTCTGCTCTGCGGTGCAAATCTTGTCAAGGCGGTCCAGCGAGACTGATCAGGCCCATATTGATTCCATTCACTATCATTCACTGGCCAGAGCAGTCCTGCCTGCTAGCTTTATACGCCTGTAAAGGCTATTGAGAATTCAGCCTGGTGCTCGGCTGTACCCAGGGTGCGCCTGCCCTGAATCTGTAATCCAAGCACAAACAAAAGAATAGAGTGACTACCCAAACACTGCACTGGAGACATTTCTTCCATTTTCAAACTCATTGACAGAACTCTAAATGGACACAAATGTTGATGTCTTGCTTTATACGTTTCTCCAACGTAAAGTAAAATTGCCTACGCTCCACTGATTCTTGAGTAGAGAGAGCTGACAAATATGATTTTGACGAGGCAGGCTAACAAAAACACAGATGTTTAGATTTTGATCACTTACAATCCGAAGAACGTGGTTTCAAATCGACAAGTGAGGGAAGACTTGTGTACCTTGGTAATGGGTTTTTCCCCCTGAGCCCGGGCGGTCTCTGTGTATATTATGTATATCGTTACCTCTCTCTGCTTAATACCACCTTGATAACAAGCTTTTCCCCCCCTGTCTCCTCATTCCTTTAAACCTCTTCAGTCCTCCCTGCTGATGTGCTGGCACAGAACCCGGTTCAGATCCAGTTTCAGACCGACCCGGTGCTGGTTCAGACCGGCACCGACATAGTCTTCACGGTACTGACGGTCTCTGAGGTCTTCTCCATCACATGGAAGTTCGGAGGGGACACCCTGGGCCAGTGGACCGGGGGAATTGCAGTGGTGAACCCGGTGCCCCAGTTCCAGGGCAGGATCAGCATCACCGCCACCCAGCTCCGAATCGGCAGCGGCCAGCTCCGAGACGCAGGGAACTACACGGTGGAGGTGAACCCCCTCGGCACGGCCCTCAGCGTGAACTCCCGAGCGGCACAGCTGAGGGTGTTTGGTAAGAGAAAAAGAAGCATGTGACATGTGTCACGGTAGCCAGCGGTCGTGCCCCAACGCCTTAAAGGGATAGTGCGGATTATTGGACATAATGTTTTATGAACTCCATACCAGTTGTAGAGTGTCTGGGGAGCTGACTTGCTGATCCATGAGTCCCGTGGGCGGAGCTCTAGCTTGATATGAGTGGAGAAAAACGAGTCCCAACGGACATTCTATCTAGAGTCACTTAGTTATCAAGTTTTACTCCTAAAGAAAGCATGTATATTTAGCACGCTATTTATTGGCACTACTTTCTGGCTCCGCGCACTGCATCCGTGGCAGTCACTAACAGTGTACAGGTGTTTCAGACACCGCGCGCTCTGTAAACAGGCTACTAAAACATACTAAACATGTCTGACTATGAAAGCGATGAAGATATGCCGTTTATGCCAGATTTGAGAGGATGGCTTTATGAACATGAATACACAGATGAGGAACTTTGTCAGATCGACCTGGAATGGGGGGAGAGAGAGAGAGAGAGAGAGAGGAGAGAGAGAGAGGCGGAGCAAGAAGACGCAGATCAACAGAGCTGGAGAGCTACTGCTGCCGAGTAGCCTCTATTAGGTTATGTATTTATTGTTGAAATGAGATGTCATAACACATGCATGCTTTCTTTAGGAGTCAAACTTGATAACTAAGTGACTCTAGATAGAGTGTCCGTCAGGACTCGTTTTTCTCCATTCAGATCAAGCTAGAGCTCCGCCCACGGCAATCATGGATCAGCAAGTCAGCTCCCCATACACTCTACAACTGGTATGGAGTTCATACAATGTTATGTCTAATAATCCGCACTATCCCTTTAAGATGCTAGAGCGTCCGCCTCCCGTGCCAGAGGTTTCCGGTTTGATCCCCAACTGCGGGGGGAAGGGGGACTCCACAACGCAGGTTACACATGTCTGCTGTGTGTCGGGTTGAGAAGGAGGAAGTGTGGGAGGGAAAGTGTTGGAGGAAGGCGGGGTGGTGGTGTCTGTGGGGGAGTCTGTGGGGGAGGCAGGTTTTGGGGGGAGGCGATAATGTGATATTAAAAGGGGAACAGAAGGGAGTGAAGAGGGAGGAGTAAGAGAATGAGTCAGGGAGGTCTAATGAAATTAGTGACCCATAGTAGGCGACGTAAAACGAATGAAAAAGGAGGAGGGGATGGAGCTGGTGACTCTGGGCTTTATGCTAATTCAACCTCATTTCATGCTCTTAGATCTGAAACCTGGATAGTTGAGTGTCTTCACGTACCCGTCGTCAGCCCACGCTGCAGGGAGGATTTTTGTCCAGCCTTGCTCATCCCCATTCGCCTCGGTGCCTAACAGGATAACAGGGTGAGCCTATAGCTGTTAGCAGCCGTCCTGTTGCCCCAAAGGTCGCACGTTCCAATCCCACAACAGCCGAGGGTCTTTTAGGAAGTGCCCTTGAGCAAGACTCTTAACCCCTTAACGACTCACTCATAACGCTCGACAAGAGTGGGCTAAAAGCCTGAAATGTAAATGTAGTGTATCTGACTCACAGGCATTATTAACAAGAGGACAACATGCTGCAACATTATTAACAAGAGGACAACATGCTGCAACATTATTAACAAGAGGACAACATGCTGCAACATTATTAACAAGAGGACAACATGCTGCAACATTATTAACAAGAGGACAACATGCTGCAACATTATTAACAAGAGGACAACATGCTGCACAGTGAGACGTGATGAGAGCTCTTTGCTTTTTGGTTGTTGCCGCTGTTCTTTTGAGTCACAGTCACAGCCTCCTCCGTTCACACGCAGCCCCGCCTCCCTCTCAGCCCCTCCTCCCTCTCAGCCCCTCCTCCCTCACAGCCCCTCCTCCCTCTCAGCCCCTCCTCCCTCACGCAGCCCCTCCTCCGTTCACACGCAGCCCCTCCTCCCTCTCAGCCCCTCCTCCCTCACGCAGCCCCTCCTCCCTCTCAGCCCCTCCTCCCTCTCAGCCCCTCCTCCATCACGCAGCCCCTCCTCCCTCTCAGCCCCTCCTCCCTCACGCATCCCCTCCTCCCTCTCACCCCCTCCTCCCTCTCAGCCCTTCCTCCCTCTCAGCCCCTCCTCCCTCTCAGCCCCTCCTCCCTCCCAGCCCCTCCTACCTCACGCAGCCCCTCCTCCCTCTCAGCCCCTCCTCCCTCTCAGCCCCTCCTCCCTCTCCAATGATTTAACTTAGGCTGCCCGCCAAGTGCTACCACTCGTCTCGTACCGTCTGCCCCTTTATTCGCCATCTGTGCCTGTATCTGAGTCCTATCCCTCTCTCAGTCCTCACTTGCTTTGATTACTCCCAAATTGGCCTCAGCAGAAAACACAAACCCGCCCTCTATGCACTGTCAGCGTCTGTAGTGTGCCCTCTCACTCTGCTGCAAGATCATGTCTACAGAATGGCACCTTCAGAAACATCAACAGTTCAATGGGTAAAACCCAGAGTCGTGTATATAGAAGATTCGCGACATCTCCGTTCACTCCAATGGACCAGTTTTTTACTCTGAAGAGTTCCCGGAAGTAAGGTTCTGGATTAAGCAGCACTGTCGAATTGCAGCAAAATTGACAGTTTGTGATGTACATTGAAAGGGTCAGACGTTTAAAGAATCAAATTGTACATTATCTGCTTTATTTTAGCATTCATAAGTAGCACGAGCCCCCTTCCTGGCTGTTCATTGGCTACTGAGTCACGCATTTTGGACCTCCGCTGACGCCACTCTCTTACTAGATTGCTCTGGGTAAACCCAAAGAGGATCCTGAAGCACTCGATTTGCTGGATTTCTTTTTAAAAATAAGGTGCAGTGACTAACGTTTCAACGCACACAGCGTCTTCATCAGAGTGACTCTGATGAAGACGCTGTGTGGAGTCACTGCACCTTATTAAAATTATTATTATTATTATTATTACCCAGAGCCGTATAATAGAAGAGTTCCGACATCTCCATTCACTCCAATGGACCAGTTTTTTTTCCAGGAAGTAGAAAGTGGAACTCTTCAGTAAAAAAAGCAGCACTGTCGAGTTGCATCAAAATAGACAGTGTTGTACTTTGAAAGGGTTTTTCATCCTTTGAAATGAATCAAATTGTACATTATCAGCTTTATTTTAGCATGCAAAAGTAGCGCGAGACCCATTCCTGGCTGTTCATTGGCTAATGAGTCTCGCATTTTGGTCCTCCGCTGACGCCACTCTCTTACTAGAGGACACTATTATTACCCATTGAGCTGCTGTTGTGATACTGTCCTGTTCTGAGAGGACCGACCTCCCTTTGTGGAGCGGCTGTAGCACATGAGACTCCTTCTACATCTTCAGAAACAATTCACACTGCAGTATATATTGTAGTATTATGTATCTTACATATTTCTCACTTTATTATTCAATTGCACTTATAAAGATTGTAAGATAATGCACATATTTGACACTTTATTTTATATATTTTTTATTTTATTGTCTTATTTCTATGCTTAGAATTTCTCTATGCGTATATCACCCGGGCCACGACCCGTTTGAACTCCTCCCCTCGGGCAGACGCTTCAGAGCTCTGCACGCCAAAACCAATAGACGCACAAACAGTTTCTACCCACAGGCCATTACTCTGTTGAACGCCTAAACCACTTAAACCAGCCACTCACTTAATTTATGTTTCTCGTTCACATTGAACGGCATACAACTGTACCGTGTACTGTGTTTACTAAACTATGTGCCGTTGTTGCACATTTTACTGTACACATTTATTGTACATCCCCTTATATATTCATATTTAAAAATGCAATATCTGTATAAGCCTTGTTTACAAACCTATGTAGCGTTGTTGCACACTTACCGTACACTTTGACTGTACACTCCCTAATATATTCATATTTAAAAATAGCCACTTTACTACATTGTATATAGCAGTCACTGTAAATGTTTGCTTATGTCCAACAAAGTATTCTTGCCTTGACTATGTGTAACGTTCTTTCTCCTTTTTTATTTTTCTCTATATGTGTGTACTTGTGTACTCTGTGTGTACTTGTGTACTCTGTGTGTACTTGAGAGCAAAGCTAACCGGAGCCCAATTCCTTGTATGTGTTTGCATACTTGGCCAATAAAGCTGATTCTGATTCTGATATTTCCCTACTTGAATGCGAGCAACTGCAGCATTACCCAATTTACCTCAATCAAAAATATGTCTGTTTCTGCTTCTAGATGCAGTGTCAGGGGTGAGTCTGTTTGTCCCCTCGGTGGCCGTGGAGGGGAGGAACGTGTCTCTGAGTTGTACGTGGACGTCTGGGACAGACATCACAGTCCAGTGGGGTAAAGGAGGCGTGGCCATCGCCGGCGACTCCAGGATCACCGTCTCAGCCGGCTCCCTGGTGGTGAACCCGGCCAGGCGCTCTGATGCCGGGGCATACACCTGTACCGTCAGCAACCCTGTCAGCGCGGACACCGCCACCCAGAGCCTCACTGTCTACTGTGAGTCAGCAACGCATCACAACAAGTAGTGTTAGCTCATCTGCAAACTAGGGCTGGGTATCGCCACTGACTTCCCGATACGATACGATTCCGATACACAAGGTCCCAAGTCGATACGATTTCCGATACGATTCGATATCGATATTTTAGTTACAATACCAGTTTTGCTTTGATAATGGAAGAGATTCTCAAAGAACTAATGCTGTAAATTGTACAAGGAACCCTCTAACCTGGTGCATTATTAAAAAATATTAATATTTACATTAAGAATTGACCATAAAGCAAGCAGTTACATCATGTAATTCTTTTTGATTTAAACATGACCAACATAGTCATTCAACATCTTATCTTTCTTTCCAGTCTTCTGTGAGAAGCCAAACAAATTTAGATTTCCACTATACAACAGAATCATTGAACAGCAGCATGTTGTAAACAGTGTTTCATAAAGTATAAATGCTTTGTAAATAAAATTAAATAAAATTAAATACAGCTCATGAACATTTCCAGTTCACAAACATTATAGTGCAAACAGATTTGAGGTCTGTATTGGCTCATGGTGCATGCACAATGCACATGTAGCCTACAGTATTTATGTTTTTGTTTCAACTACAAACATAAATAAACTTCAACTTGAAACTATGTTTTAACTACCACACACAGCCTATAATATTATAGCCTATGTTTATTCTTTTTTTGTGTGTGTGTAAAATATCGATCCTGGGATTTATGTATCGATACTTGTTCCTTCACATGAATATCGATTCAATATCGATAATATATCGATTTTAACCCAGCCCTACTGCAAACTGCAATAGCTTAACTGCTTAACCAGCACTGCATATTGCATTGCGTACAGTGTGCTGTATTGCAGTAGGCTAGCACAGATTCTGCTGTAGCGCCCCCCCCCACAGGCAGCCTGTAATTACAATGATGATGACACTATGGTAACATTACTGGCCTTATTGTTTACAATGCTGACAGGCGCGAGGAGGCATTTTGAGTTCCCAGCTCAGTGGCTGCAGCATGGCTTTAACCCTGCGCTGCTAATAGGTTGAGAGCTCCATTTCCACTGGGGCAACTCATACTATGAAAGCACAAACGCTACTGTCGAGTCCACTAGTTTTCTTTATTTTTGGTATTTTCCTCATTTTAGAATAATAGTAAAGACTTCAGAACTATCAAATAACAAATCAAAACTAGCTCATATTATTCTTTGAACTAGCTACCCTTTGCCTTGATGGAAAGGTAAAGAAATTCATACATAGCCATACAGTATCTTAACAATTTATACATATACAGTATACTGTAGGGGGGAAATTCAAGCATTTAAGCATAATCATTTACATGAAAATGGCTTTAAGATCAAGATAATAGACTACTTGCACAACTCCACTACTTCCTGAAATGAGTAGGGCATAGTGGTTTCCTGTCCTACACTATTGGATGAACTGATTAATGTCAGGTGTGCCTGACTGCTGCAGTCACAACAACAGTGATCAGGCACACCTGACATTAATCAGTTCATCCAATAGTGTAGGACAGGAAACCAAGATGCCCTACTCATTTCAGGAAGTAGTGGAGTTGTGCAAGTAGTCTATTGCACCATATCCTATGAATAGGAGAATTCCTCTGCAGCCACACAGATGTATGCAGTCATTGTAGTGTGAGACAGTTGATTTGACACTTTACTTCCTTTGGCTGCAGAAGACAAGTGTGTCTCTACCCACCACCAGAATTTCATTTGGGGAAATAGAGTGAATCTGCAGTGTCTCAATTAAAGTGAAGCAGCCCCTCTTTTTGTGATTCGGGATAGAACGGGTGTACAGTATTTTAACATAACAATCTTGCCTTTAGTGTAGCTTGATATAAAAATCAAGGTAAAGAATAGCAGGTAAATTAAGCACTGCATTGACAAAATGATGACAGTTGCAGAATAGATCATCTACAGCAGAGGCCCACCCAACACTTTAATCACAACTGTGATCAACACACGAGACTAAGATGATGTATTTCCCTATATTATGTTTTTTATATTATATATTTCTTATTTCATTAACCCATTGATACCTGATGCAGCATTTGTGTGTGTATGTGTGTGTGTGTGTGCATCCCTTTAAGACCGCGAACCGTGTTAACACGGTTCGTGGTCTTAAAGGGATACGCACACAAATGAGGGATATACACGCAAATGCTGCATCAGTTATCAATGGGTTAACAGAGCATGTGAATTTTGGCATAGGGGAAATTAATAATCCATCTACTGTACATACAAAAAAAAAGGCAAATTACCCAAAAGCAGATTGCCAACATTTTCACCCCCCTCACTCATCAGAAGTATTTGCATGCATAACACTTTGGTTGAGACAAAATGTGATGAGCAACAACAGAAGAAATCAATCCACAAGCTATTAGGGGTGTCACGATACGATACGTATCACGATACTGGGTTCACGATAACGATACGATACGATACGATTTTAACAATATTTTTTTAAACTTGAATAATGACAATATATGACTGGAAAAGTAGTATTTTATTTGAAATGCACAAATACAAAACATGCTGTTGTGGGAAATTGTTATTACAATAACAACTAGAAAAAACATGAGATTGGAGATAAGGCTTATCTTGAAATAGAATGAGTTACACCGTCACTTAGATTTACTTTGAACTAAAAGGTTTCTCAGCAGTATAAATTCTCATTATGCATCTTCAGTTTTTCTTCAAACTCAAACAACAAGACTTTTCTTAATCTATTTTTTATGCATCTTCAGTTTTTCCTGTCAAGTAAACAGTTTTGCCAGAAACTCAATTGAATGGTTTCTCTCCTGTATAACTTCTCATGTGTCTCTTCAGAGACTTGTTCAACTGAACTACTTTCCACACATTGAACTTCAACAAACAAAGACGTTTCTTAGTCTATTTTTTTTTTTCGCGATATGAGATTTCATCTCAACGACACATATCGTGACGTTTTACTATCGCGAAATTTCGTGGGACGATATATTGTGACACCCCTACAAGCTATTAATGCTAGGCTGTGAAAAATGCTACCTTATCTGTAATAGGGGAGACTAGTGGGTAGCCATTGCACCAAGTTTCATTCAGATAAATTGAGCTGAGAGGTCAAGGGACCCTGCTACAGCCATTTGATTGCCCCCGAAAATCGGGAGTGGTGGCAGACCTCTCGCGGCCCACCCGCAGTACCTCCACGGCCCACCCGCAGTACCTCCACGGCCCACTAGTGGGCTGCGGGCCACAGTTTGCGAATCACTGATCTACGTATGCGTTAAAAGATATGAAATGCCAGGCTGTGTTGCTGATACTGTTGCCCTCTCTTTGTCACCAAACCAGATGGCCCTGACACCCCCGTGCTGACCAAGTCCACCCCGACAGAGTGTGTGGGGGGAGGGGATGCTGTGTCGGGACAGACGGTGCAGTTCACCTGTCTGTCGGACTCGCTGCCCCCCGCCCTCTTCTCATGGCAGCACGACGGACAGGCAGTCGCCTCCGGCCAACCGGACAGCGGCGTGCTCAGCGTCCAGACTTCCTCGGCCAATCAGAGCGGGCGATACTCCTGCACGGCCAAGAACAGCATCACGGGAGGCACGTCAGAGCAAGGCACAGACTTGGCCGTCGTAGGTGAGTTATGGACGCTGACCTCTCTGTGGCTGATAATGACGAGGGTTTTTGGACTCTCTCCCTGTATCCGTCTTCACGACAGGAGAGCGACACAACATTTCCCGGGAGAGTGATCTGGTCAAAATGTGGTCAGAGTCAAAGTCATTCAGTGACTTTCAGCCAGTCTCTCCCCTCTTTATTTAGATCTCTTTGTCTCTCTGTCCCTTACTCTGCTATTACTTCACTGTCTTTCTTTTTATAAGAATCGATCTAGTCTTCTCCTCCAATTTCCCTTTTTTTGTTTTGTTATTTTACTGCTTTGGTCCAGACTCTTATCTCTATTCATTCTCCTGCTCCCGTTCTTTCTGTCTCAGACACATGTTTCAGTGGCGGCGAGGTGGCGGGGATCGTGATCGGCTGTTTGGTTCTGCTGTTCATCATCATCACGCTCATCGTGATCCTCGTGCTGCTCGTGCGAAGGAGGAGGGGTGAGTGTCTGTTGATGCGATCATGTGTCTTTGTTTCTACACGTTCGGTCTTTTTTATTTTGTTATGGCACTCACTGTAAGATCCCTTTGGATCAGGGGTGCCAAAGAAATCCAAAATGTGTTATTGTTATTTTTATGCATAAACTAATAACTCATGTATAGCTAACTCAGTATCTACAGTATTTAACATTATAACCTTATTAAATAATGTTAAAAAAATAATATTTAATACTGTTAACATGTGCTAAATATGTACTGGGGGGGGCAAGGGGAAAAGAAGTAGCTCGTGACTAGTTTTATTTTTTGTAAGTAGTTCTCATCCTAAAAAAGTTTGGGCGCCCCTGCTTTTGATGATCAGTCAATGTTTTGGAGAGTCTATATACTTGATAACTCGGGGGGTGTTTGCTTGCGCTCAAGTGATATTTGTTGGTGTCTCTTATTACAGCGGACCAGAGACAGAGGGATTCTATGGGACTGCAGAAGACCGATCCAAATCCCAGGCTTATAGTAAGAAACTGTAATGTTCACATTATGATCCGTTCTTGATCTTGGTCTTTTTTATCTTGTCCATGTGATGGTGCTAAAGGGCTTTTTTTCACAACTTAACCCTCGTCTGTCTCTGTCTCTCTCTTATTCTCCCTCTGCTCCCATTAAAGCCACCAGATCCGCCGCCTCACGCTGCAAGGGAACTGGGCCCAGGTCTCCATCCGCCCCTCCATGACTTCCACACATCCACACGCCACACTGACCGCTTCTACACGCTCCCGCCCGAAGGCCACGGGAACCCCCACGCGCCGCCACGGAGCGGCCTGCACAACTCCAGCACACACCTACACAATGGCCACACCCACACTAATGGCCTTCCGCATAACAACGCCATTCATCACAACACCAATTCATTCCCGCACAACGGCATCGACAACCCTGCCTTCACGCACACCGTTCCTCAGAATGGAAACGTGCTCCCGCACTCCCAGCAGCAGACTCCTCCTAGCATTCTCATACAGGCTGGTGCTGCCCAGCCTGGTGGTGCCCAGCCTACGGTGCACGTGAACCTGAACTCTGCTCCACCAGCCACCCAGCAAAACAACAACGCACAAATGCCTACCGTTCATGTCAATCTCAACTCCTACCCGACCAATAATCAACCACCTCAACACGACAGCTCAGCGTTGCCTCTTAGCAATATAGCCGGTAATAATAGTGCTTCACAAAACCAACAGAATCTGATACGATCTGAGCAATCGCACGGAAATCCCGGAATGCAAACGGGACCGTCGTATCCCGGTAGCGGAGACGCGAGTCGTCGAACGCCTACCGGACTCATCCCCACTGGATACACCCACCACAACGGTCACAACAACACTGCCCAGCGGAACGCCGACACACAGACCTACCAGCAGGACCCGCTGCCCACTGCCAGATCTGGCCACGCCCACGTCCCAGCTGAGCGAAACCCAGTGCCACGTGCCGCCTCCGAGGCTGCCAACTCCCACCGTCCACAGATGCCGTGGGATCACCTCAGAGGGACACCGGCGTATCCCAATGGCACGGCGCAAAGAGGGCGGAGTCAGCCACCTGACTCCGCCCCCGACAGCACAGGCTACACTAGCCAGCCTCCCACGCGTCATCACGCGAGGACAACAAACACAACAACAACAAACACAACTCGGCCAGGAGCTCCGAGCCAAAGCGCCTCGCGGAGCGCTGCCGCACCCAGACACGATGCGCCGTCAGTCGCCAGACAGTCTCAGACCCTTTTGTCCTCTCCTGGACCCGACCTCCAAGGCCAAAACGCCCGTGGTGTAACACAGCCCGGGGCAACGCACCACACACACAGAAGCCCCCGTGCACAAAGAGAGAGCGCCGGGCAAGACATGAGAGCTCTGCCCGGCGGTCAGGCTGCCCCCAGGCAGGTAGCCGTACACAGCAATAACCCCCAGGCACTGCCTTTCATGAGCCACCCGGCCTCTGTCGCCGTGCCACGAGGACCTGTGACACAACAGGGACCCGCTGCACCACAGGGCCCCGATACAAGAGCTCTGGCTGATCCTAATCACCTCCCGCAGGCACACACGAGCCAGCAACACAGAGCCGCACCACAAGGCCCGGCTACACAGAGACAGCCTGGCATGCAGAGAGCCAGTCAGCCTCGCCAAGGAGGCACGGCTCCAGTACCATCCCCTTCTTCTGCCCAGCCTAATCCCACTAACCTCACGCAGGCCTCGCTTCAACATCACACACAAAGGGCCCAGACCTTCCAGAATCGCAATCAGCAGACCCAGGCCGCCCTGCTTCACCCGGGACCCCAGGCTCGAGCTGCCGTTTCCGGGGCCCGCCGTCCGCCGACTCCTCCTGCCGTCATCCCCTTAGCCCAGTTCCAGAGCCTCCCCAAGGAGCACAGATCCCCAGCTAGAGGCCCTCGACCCCCTCAACCGCCCGTGAACATACCTATGGCTCAGCGGCACCACCAAGTCCAGCAGCAGCGCCCCACATTGCTCCAGCAGCACCACCACCCTGCCACCATGCACCACACGCCACATGCCAACGCACACAGACAGGCCCATCATGCCCACGGCCACGGGCCCCCTGCCCACTTTACCCATCAGCCACACCAGGTGAGTGAGCCACGGCGTGATGGTGTTTGATATAGCAGCCAACAGACGCCATATGTTTATTGATGTTGCAGATTTCCAACCACATGGCTCCTCTCTCAGATGTGCGTTTATGTCCTGTCATATCCTGTCATGTTTCCTGTGCACTTGCCTGCTGGGGAAATGTGCAGGGTGTTATATAGTGTCGATGCTACCTGACAGTTTGTGTTTTTATCTGTGCTGTGCTGATGCTTGACAGCAGCTTTTAGTGGAGCTTGCTTTTTTTTTTTTTGATTGACGGGCTTCTTCATAAAAAATGCATTTAGTCTGGAGGATGTGTGTGACACTGTGGAAGACTGTGTCAGGAGGGCTTCTTATACATGACGTGTCGGCAATGAAGTCTTGTTCTGTCTCTCCGAAACAGGCTCACAGAGAGAGACCGAGATGATGACAGATGTCTCAAACCCACTGACAAACAAACAGCCGACACAGACATGATCCAGTAGGACACCAAGCAAGAGTGACTGCACAAGGTTCCCCCGCTCAAAAAACTCTCCATCATAACGTCTTTATCATCTTAGTCTTTATCATCATCATAGTCTTTATCATCGCCCGAGGCGACGCCGGCATGATTTCACATTTTTGAACGCCATCTAGCTTTCCTGGAAACAAGTGACAAATGTTGAAATATGTTAATTGGTTTGCCCTATTCTAAGATGAAATTTAAAGTCAGCTAAATTATACTGGAACTAGTGAAGTTTCAAGTTGCATTTATTAAAAGTTTGACTAGGCAGGGTACAACAGCATAAAAACACATTTTTTAAACCGTGAATCCTGAAATGCATCAAACATTGCAGCAATACAGTGAAGCTCCACTGACCGATATTATTTGCCAAGAAATATGATTTTCTGACTCACCACAATTAAATGTGCTTGAAAAGGTAGTAATCATATATATAAACATCTGCTTTAATACTCGTTGATTGGTATACTGTAACGCAACAGTGACACAACCTATATCCAGACAGTTCATGAAAGTTATTTGTTTTTTAGCAGTGAGAGCCACCATGGCTGAAAAACTGAAAATGACATCGCAGCACACTTTTTGATGGCCAAATAATCTGTGGGATGTGCAGTAGCAAAAACACCAGCAATGACCCGCTTATGGCCAAATAGACAAACATTTTTTCAGCCAACAAGGTTAGCCCTCATGTCCCCAAAACCCCACACATGCAAACGCGGTTTCCCAGAGCCAGACGCCAGTGCAGACCCACATACACACATGTGGGTAGTATTTTGACTTGAAGCACCGGGGTCATTTATCCGACTCTGCCGAGAGTCTCCTCGGAGCAAACAAGTTCAGTGATCCATAGCTGCAGACCAAAGCCTACCGGGACGTCCCCTCATCCCTTCCATCATTGTAACTATGCAACAGCACCTTGACAGCACACACTAAAGCTGTCTGTGGGAATGTCTCTGTTGCTCCTATCAATAGAGCGAACTATGAGAGGAATGTCTCTGTTGCTCCTATCAATAGAGCGAACTATGAGAGGAAATGAGGGGCCCTGTATGAAGTCGGAGAGGTTGGATAGATTTTGCCCCCGGGAACTCTGGGAATTATTGAAGAAGAAACGAAGCAGTTGCGGTTGGTCTTTATTTACATGGAACTATTTATTTAGCGCCTTCTGTTTACAGATTCCTCTCTTGACACTTCTCAATTAAGGGGATTCGCCTCAGTGGCGCTCGGAAGTGATGCTCAGCTAACGATGAAGGGGATCCCTCCGATGGATGGGTGCTTATTAATTAAGCACTTTTATGTGGCTTAAATGACTTGGAAAATAATCACGCCCATGCATGAATGAGGTCCGTACAATGAGCTGAGCTGCTAGGCTTTCCATTTAGTGAGGGACTTAGTGTAGCACTATGTCTATTTAGAGTGTCATCATTACTTTGTACAGATTATGTATTTATTGGTTTATTGTTCTGTACTTGTACTGTAGTGGTGGGCATTGATATGACCAAAGTTCATATGGAAACTATTATCAAAATATATCAATTCAACTTCCAAAGCAGGGGCAGCACAGTCACCTTAGAGCAGGAATCCTGCTTTGGATCTCAGCCTGTCTGTGTGGAGTTTGCATGTTGTTTACCTTGGCCCTGTCTGTGTGGAGTTTGTGTTTACCTTGACCCTGTCTGTGTGGAGTTTGCATGTTGTTTACCTTGGCCCTGTCTGTGTGGAGTTTGTGTTTACCTTGACCCTGTCTGTGTGGAGTTTGCATGTTGTTTACCTTGACCCTGTCTGTGGAGTTTGCATGTTGCTTACCTTGACCCTGTCTGTGTGGAGTTTGCATGTTGTTTACCTTGACCCTGTCTGTGTGGAGTTTGCATGTTGTTTACCTTGGCCCTGTCTGTGTGGAGTTTGCATGTTTACCTTGACCCTGTCTGTGTGGAGTTTGCATGTTGTTTACCTTGGCCCTGTCTGTGTGGAGTTTGCATGTTGTTTACCTTGACCCTGTCTGTGTGGAGTTTGTGTTTACCTTGACCCTGTCTGTGTGGAGTTTGCATGTTGTTTACCTTGACCCTGTCTGTGGAGTTTGCATGTTGCTTACCTTGACCCTGTCTGTGTGGAGTTTGCATGTTGTTTACCTTGACCCTGTCTGTGTGGAGTTTGCATGTTGTTTACCTTGGCCCTGTCTGTGTGGAGTTTGCATGTTGTTTACCTTGACCCTGTCTGTGTGGAGTTTGCATGTTGTTTACCTTGGCCCTGTCTGTGTGGAGTTTGCATGTTGTTTACCTTGACCCTGTCTGTGTGGAGTTTGTGTTTACCATGACCCTGTCTGTGTGGAGTTTGCATGTTGTTTACCTTGGCCCTGTCTGTGTGGAGTTTGTGTTTACCTTGACCCTGTCTGTGTGGAGTTTGTGTTTACCTTGACCCTGTCTGTGTGGAGTTTGCATGTTGTTTACCTTGACCCTGTCTGTGTGGAGTTTGTGTTTACCTTGACCCTGTCTGTGGAGTTTGCATGTTGTTTACCTTGACCCTGTCTGTGTGGAGTTTGCATGTTGTTTACCTTGGCCCTGTCTGTGTGGAGTTTGCATGTTGTTTACCTTGGCCCTGTCTGTGTGGAGTTTGCATGTCGTTCACCTGGGTTTCCTCAGTGTGCTTTGATGTTCTCCCACAGTCCAAAGACATGCAAGTCAGGTATATTGGACACTGAATTGCCCACAGGTGTGAATGAGATTGGTTTTGTCTGCCTGTGTGGTCGCCCGTGATGGACTGGCAACGTGTTTCCCTGTCTTCTGCCCAGTGCATTCTGGGAAAGGCTCCAAGCCCCCCTGTGACATAGGAATAATCGGGTATGGAATGAATTGAATGAAAATGAAATGAATGAACTTCCAATGGAGTTATTGGAACACAACTGATTCCTCGATGTTTTAAACGTCTAAAAACTTTTTTTTCATGTCGGCTTTGTGATGCAACTCCAATTTTGAAAGATGTTATGTATTTACTTATTTACTAGTACAGGACCTTGACATTATTGGTTGGGTGATTAGCAGTGCCATCCCAGTGTTGTTAAATTATGAAAGACCATAAGTGGTAGCAACATTTTGACACCATCCAACCAACCATGTACTTCTAGGAATTTGTGCCCCCCCCCCCCCCCCCCCCCCAAATTGTTGGGAATCTTAGAAAAATCAATATTGTATTGGTAAAATGCCACTCATATTGATGCAGAATTTCCATGTCCATGCCCACTGCCACATTTTGTATTTTTATCTTTGCTTCTCAGGGAGTCTGTATATTGCTTGTGCTTTAATATAAGAACTGCTCCATGGACCCATTTTATCAATGATAATAAAGTATTTTTTATTATGATTAAGTGTTTTTCTATAGCCTATCAACTGGTTTGATCCTACTGTGGACAGAATATATATATATATTTTTTATTCCAATATATGTAATGTATGTAGTGTTAGGCCAGTGGTTTATATGTAATGTATGTAGTGTTAGGCCAGTGGTTTTCAAAGTGAGGGCCGGTGCCCCCTGGGGGGCCACCAGGAGGCACTAGGGGGGCCTCAGCAAATTAATGGAAATGCTTAAAAAACAACTTTATGGGGAAGGAAATTATTCTGTTATATTTGTTAATACTACAGTATAATACATTTTTACTTTTTTTATTAAATGTTATAATTATATTTATAGAATTGAATCCTTTCCTTCCACATAAAAATCGTATTTGCCATGACCATCTGTCTAATTGCCTGCCAGTCAAAACATTCATTAATAAACGTATTCTGAGGTTATATGGATATGATTTTTGACATTTTCAATAGTATTGTCAATGGCTTTCTTTCTTCTTGCAATAAGGGGGCCACGGCCAAAGGCTAATGCTATTTGGGGGGCCCGCGGCATGGAAGTTTGGGAACCCCTGGTGTAGGCTATTCCATTTCCTTCTAGTGGAAATCAAATGCCTAAATTCACACAGCCAGGAATGCATCTCTCTACTCTCAAAATGAATACAATCCTCCAAAAGTGAGCCCGAGCATCTTTTGGTGTATAGTACAGAACAGTTCTCTGCGCATGTTGACTCTTGGCAAGTCGAACCACAACAGCTATTTACGTTGGTGTGTCTCAGAATCACAATCAGAGTTGTTTGCGGTGACGCAGTCTGAACATATTTCCATCTATAGAGTGCTAATTATGCATAGCGCCTGTGTCTACAGAGTGCTGCTGTTGATTCTCCTCAGCTAAATCTGTTCCTGCAGCTTGTTGTGGAGGTGCAGAGTGTGTGTTTGGATCACATCTCCATCAGTCTCCCCATCCCCAGCTCCCACTCGCACGTCACCTCTGATGAACAAGCCGGCTGCTCACTATTGGAGGCACTTCACGGTGGTCTAGTGCTGTAATGAGTGGAGATGGAGTGCATTTGAGAACCCGGTACTAGAAAAGGTTCTGGCGTTGCCCGCTGGTTCCAGGTGAACGCGGTGATTTATGAAAAGTTTGGTGTATTTTTGCAACTAGCAGTGCTGTATGCGTACTATACTGTATGTGCGTAGGCTACTGTGTATTGTAGTGGAGTATATTGTTTATAGTATGCCAGCGTAACGGCACAAATTACAAGACACCGTGAACCTCGAGCGCTGAGGTGGCTACCTTCCCTGGGCCAATTTGCATGTAAATCTAACCGTGTTGTTTTAGTATACCAATTTACCATGATTTACTGTGACTGCTGCAAGTAATTGTAATTGTTTACGCATCCCTTTGGAGGCATAAATTAAAGGCAAACATAATTCAACCGTGGTGTGTGCAAATATGTATTTTTTTGTATTGATGTGTGTGTGTGTGTGTGTGTGTGTGTGTGTGTGTGTGTGTGTGTGTGTGTGTGTGTGTGTGTGTGTGTGTGTGTGTGTGTGTGTGTGTGTGTGTGTGTGTGTGTGTGCGTGCGTGCGTGCGTGCGTGTGTGCTGAATCACAGTACCAGCCTTCTGACTCAAATGTGGAGCCAGTGTTGATTTTACTCTAGGGTCTGCAGTAAACCCACACAGGTAGATGTAATAGGTACCACCAGATGTCCAGTATAGTCCTAAGTAACTTCAATTCTGATTCTACACATTTGTGTAGCCATTTTACATTTAAGCAATATAGCATGAGAGCTAGTGTGTTGTGGCAAATATATCCCGCTGATCAGTTGTTATCCCACTCGGCCTGCGGCCTCGTGGGATAACAACTGATCAGCGGGATATACAGTATGCCACAACACACGCTGCTCGAGTGCTATATTGCTTTTATAAAACGGTTTCCAAGTATAATAATATTAATATATTATATATTATAAGTATAAGTATAATAAATATAATAATGTTCCGCCTGCTCTAAAGACTGCAAGAGTCAAGCCTCTGCTTAAGAAACCCTCCCTTGACCCTACTGCTATTCACAACTACAGACCTGTCTCTCTTCTCTCATTCCTTTCCAAAACCCTCGAACGAGCAGCGTCCGAACAACTTTCTCTCTATCTCTCCCAAAATGACCTCCTGGACCCTCTGCAGTCCGGTTTCAAGGCCTCTCACTCCACTGAGACAGCTCTTCTTGCTGTCACAGAGGCCCTTCACACTGCTAAGGCCTCATCCCTCTCTTCTGTTCTTGTCCTCCTTGACCTGTCTGCTGCCTTCGATACAGTCAACCACCAAATCCTTCTTTCCACTCTGTCTGACCTCGGCATTTCAGGTTCTGCACTCTCCTGGTTTGCTTCCTACCTCTCGAACCGCTCATACCAGGTCTCATGGAGAGGGTCCCTCTCCAGATCCTGTCCTCTTACCACCGGTGTCCCCCAGGGCTCAGTCCTGGGCCCCTTACTTTTCCTTCTCTATATCAGATCTCTTGCCTATGTGATCTCTTCTCATGGCTTTTCTTATCACTGCTATGCTGATGACACCCAGCTTTTCCTTTCCTTCCCCCCCTCCGACACTCAAATCGAGGCTCGCATCTCTGCATGCCTCAAAGACATTGGCGACTGGATGTCTGCCCACCACCTCAAGCTCAACCTTGGTAAGACAGAGCTACTCTTCCTCCCAGGAAAAGACTGCCCTCTCGCAGATCTCTCCATCTCCATTGACAACACCACTGTACTTCCCTCCCAAACAGCTAAGAACCTTGGGGTGATCCTTGACAACCAGCTGTCTTGCTCTGCCAACATAGCTGCTACAGCACGCTCCTGTAGGTTCTCTCTCTACAACATCCGCAAAATCCGTCCCTTTCTCACAAGAGAAGCGACTCAACTCCTGGTCCAGTCTCTTGTCTCCTCCCGCCTGGACTACTGCAATGTGCTCCTGGCCGGCCTACCTGCCACCGACATCCGACCGCTTCAGCTCATTCAGAACGCTGCAGCCCGTCTGGTATTCAACCAACCCAAATTCTCTCACGTCACTCCCCTCTTCCAGGAGCTCCACTGGCTTCCCATCTCGGCCCGCATCAAATTCAAGACACTGGTACTGGCCTACAGGGCAGTACACCAGTCAGCTCCCCTGTACCTGCAATCCATGGTCAGGTTCCAAACCTCTCAGCGCTCCCTTCGCTCCTCCACCAGTGCAGGTCGCCTCGCCCCTCCTCCACTACGGGGGCTCAAAAGTCGCTCATCCCGATCTCGACTCTTCTCGTCCCTGGCACCTCAGTGGTGGAACGAGCTTCCACCTTCGGTCAGGACTGCTGAATCACTGCCGATCTTTCGGAAAAGACTAAAGACTCACCTTTGCAGGCTCCATCTGGGCCCTTCTTGATCTAACTTCGTTCTCTCTCTTTCCTTATTAAAAAAATAAATAAATAAAATAACCAACCTTGTACCACTAACCTAAACTTGTACCACTGTTCCTTCAGAAGTTGTAGTTGTCATAGACTGTGCTCCATAGTTGATTGCTCTATTGCTGACAAAAAATGTGTTATTGTAAGTCGCTTTGGATAAAAGCGTCTGCCAAATGACGTAATGTAATGTAATGTAATAATAATACTATAAGTCCGACTGGCATGGCATTCTGATAGTCAGTTGAAACACTACTGTAAGGCGGGACCTCTAGCAAGAAGATAGACTGCGGGTGATTTGATTGGATCGTTCTGGAGACTGAAGTTGACATTGGCCAATCCTGGCGCTTGCTGAGAAGCTGAGTGCTTTCTGCAAAGCCCGACACCAACTAACGTTACAGGGTTAAATGCGGGGTTAACAGCCTTTTTTTTGCAAAGAAGACATTAGCCCGCATTTATTCTTGTACAAAACATAATTTTCTGCGAAGTATTAGTAAAGTTATAAGCGAAGATCGATTCACAAGGATCTGACAGCTGTCTCCGCCATTTTCAACCAGTCTCTCTCCCTCCGACGAGTTCCCTCCTGCTTCAAAGCAGCGACAATCATCCCCATTCCCAAGCAGCAGAAAGCGACCAGCCTCAACGACTGGCGCCCAATAGCCCTCACACCAATAGCCAGCAAGTGCTTTGAAAAGCTGGTCATATCAAAGATCCGCCCCACACTCCCCCCGGACCACGACCCGCTACAATTCGCATACCGGCCCAACAGGAGCACAGCGGATGCAGTAGCACACGTGCTCCACACCGCCCTGTCCCACCTGGAGGGGAAGGACACCTACGTAAGAATGCTGTTCGTGGACTACAGCTCAGCATTCAACACCATAGTACCCTCCAGGCTGGTATGCAAGCTCAAGGACCTGGGACTTAACACAGCAATGTGCGACTGGATCCTGGATTTCCTGACAGACCGCCGCCAGGTGGTGAGGGTGGGCAACCTCACCTCCTCCCCACTGACCATCAGCATAGGAGCGCCCCAGGGGTGCGTCTCCAGCCCCTTCTGGTATGACCTCTACACCCACGACTGCGTGGCGACTCAAACCTCTAACACCATCGTGAAGTTTGCAGACGACACAGCAGTCGTGGGGCTGATCTCGGGGAGCGACGAGACGGCCTACAGAGAGGAGGTGGGGGCCCTGGAACAATGGTGCCAGGACAACCACCTCTCTCTGAACGTCTCCAAGACCAAGGAGATCATTGTAGACTACAGGAGGGGGGGGGGCGCACACCCCCCAATCACCATCAACGGCACAGTGGTGGAAAGGGTGGACAGCTTCAAGTACCTGGGAGTCAATATCCACCAGGACCTGACATGGGCCGGCCACACCGCCACTGTCGTCAAAAAGGCCCAACAGCGAATACACGGACTCAAGCGCCTGAAGAAATTTGGGCTAAGGAAAGAAATCCTCAGGGACTTCTACAGAGGCACCATTGAAAGCCTGCTGACTGGCGGCTTCACCACCTGGTACGGGAACTGTACCACCATGGACCGCAGGGCGCTACGGAGAGTGAGACGCGCGGCACAGCACGTAACAGAATGTGAGTTGCCAGATCTGCATGAACTGTATAAACAGCGGTGCCTCAGGAGGTCCCTGAAGATCATCAAAGACACAAACCATCCCCACAACAGCCTGTTCTCCCTGCTACCCTCAGGGAGAAGATACAGGGTTCCGAAAGCACGCACAAATCGCTTGAGGAACAGTTTCTTCCCGCAGGCCACGAGACTCCTTAACATACACAAATAGTGTAGTAGCCGCACTGTACCGTACTGTAGCTGCTACCATTACGTATGTCTAACGTTTAATTGTATGTTTAATAAGGAATATGCTATTTGCACCTGTATGTCAAATACGCCGAATTTAAAATGCCGAGTTTAATTGTATGTTTAATAAGGAATATGTTATTTGCACCTGTATGTCAAATACGCAGAATTTAAAATGTTTAAGCACGTCTAAAGTATGCACCCGACATGTGCACCTATGTGCAGTGAATATGCCACTGTCTCTGACTTGTCTTATCACTATACTGCCTTATGCTTGTTGTGTCTCTTGTGTTTTTGCACCCATATGCCCTGTTATATTTGTTATATTTGTACTATTTGCACTATGTTGTAAACGGAGTCCACAGCACAAGAATTTCACACGTGATACTTGTACCATGGAGTGACAATAAAAATCTTGATCTTGATCTTGATCATTTGTTTTTTTTTAGGTAACCAAAGGCTTTTAGTAAGAGAGTTGCCATGGCAACCAATAACCCATGGCCATGGGTTATTGGAGTGGGTTATTGGATTTATACAATGGCTGTGAACCAATCAGATTGCTTGATTTGAGAGAGCCGTTTTATAATTAGAAATAACATGATCAGTTTTACCTTTTATATCCCTTCCCTTTATAGACAGGCTTTTATATGAATTGCTCCATACTTGCTCATTTTAGTTTTTATGCCTCCACCGGCGATAGCCAGGCCGGAGGCATTATGGATTCAGGTTGTCCGTCCGTCCGATGTTCGTGGTATGGGTATACTAAAGAAACCTGGTCTCGACCCCGACATCCCCAACAACTTCCGGCCCATATCCAACCTCCCCTTCCTGTCCAAAGTCCTTGAACGAGCCGTCGCCACTCAACTCAAGTCCCAACTTGAAAACAATAACCTCTACGAACCCTTCCAATCCGGCTTCCGCACCAAACACAGCACAGAAACAGCACTACTGAAAATCACCAATGACATCCTCCTCTCTGCTGACTCCGGCTCTCTCACCATCCTCATCCTCCTCGACCTCACCGCCGCCTTTGACACCATCAACCACTCCATCCTCCTTTGACGCCTTCACTCCCTTGGTATCTCCGGGGCCGTCCTCTCCTGGCTCACCTCCTACCTCTCTGACAGACATCAATACATCTCCATTAACCACTGCCAATCCTCCACCGCCCCAGTCACTCATGGTGTCTCCCAAGGTTCAGTACTCGGCCCCCTCCTCTTCATCCTTTGCACATGCAGGCTCTATGGACCCCTCACTGACGGAGCTGGGTGGATCATCACAAGCAGAGGCTCTTTTAAAGACCAGGACTTCCACCTCATGCTTGGATGGATTTTAATGGCTAGGCCTGGACTTTGAACCTTTTTATTCATTGTTTTTAATCAATTATTTGTGTAAACCCTCCAAGCAGTGTGTTGTGCTCCCCAGTAGAACAACGTAGCAGAAACCACCCCGGTCACACTATCTTCCCGAGTCACGGGTAGGCAGGCGCAAAGCGTGTTTTTTTCCCCGTGTAACGCCAGTTTAGCGCCTAAGGCCAGGGGGAGAATGGAGCCCATCTCCACGCTGGCCTGGGAACGCCTCGGGATCCCCCATCAGAGCTGGCTAATGTGGCCAGGGAAAGGGAAGTTTAGGATCCCGGTCCCCTGCTACCTCCACGACCCCATCCCGGATAAGCGGTTGAAGATGGATGATTGGATCCGTTTCTTGTATCTTTGTTTTCTTTGTTCTGTTTATCTCTTTGTATTACCTATAATTCAAAATTTGTATTCATTTATATGGGCGGCTGTGGCTCAGGAGGTAGAGCGGGTCATCCACTAATCAGAAGGTCGGTGGTTCGATCCCCGGCTCCTCTAGTCCGCATGTCGGAGTGTCCATGGGCAAGATACTGAACCCCAAATTGCTCGCGATGGCTCGCACCCTGCGTGGCAGCTGGCCGCCTTCGGTGTGTGAATGGGTGAATGTAGGCACATTGTAAAGCGCTTTGGATAAAAGCGCTATATAAATACAGTCCATTTACCATTTATTCAATTTTTAACTGTGGTAGCCTACTTTCACTATCTCTTTGGGTTTTATTGTTTTTAAACCACTTTGTAAACATTGTTTTGATAAAAGTGTTACAAAAAAATCCAGATAGAATTGAATCGAACTCTGCAACATTCCCAAGTGGCTAAATTGAAGAGGGGTCATTCCAGGCCATTTCAGTCAAGTGCACTGCTACAATTCTTTCTCCCACCACCAGAGGGTCATTTGAAGGTCGTCTGTCTGTCATGGAACCTGCTCCATGTCTGAGTCTGTGCACTGACCCCTTTAGAGAAATGCCACACAACAGATCCACGACAGTGTGTGTGGCAGCTGAAGTGGACCACACAACATTTTAAAGTGTGTCGGCATGACCTTGTGTTTGCAGCTTCGATCAGCGCGACAGACAGCCATCTATTCTGCCCAAAAACGCCCTTGAGCAAGACGCTGAATCCCCACCTGCACACTCAACTGCAAGTCGCTCCAGATTGGAGTGTCTCAAATGAAAGGAACAAGTGGAACAGCCAGAGGTTCCCATGCTTTATCATCCCACAAGAGGGAGCCAAGCGAGAGGATTTTTGATGTTGTCTATTGATCACGCTCCCCCCCAGCCCCCCCCCCCCCTTAAGGCCGTAACCATCTGTGCAGCTTTGGTGGCTTTCTGAAATTGAAATACAAGCCACGGGCAAAGTTATTCTTGTCTGCAGTCCAGCAGACAAATAACAGAGAATCAACTATTCTGCTGTGTCCAACAAAAAGGAAATCCTCTGTTGTCCCAGGCTAAAGATGCCAAACTACCGAAAACACAGTACCAAGGTATAAAGCTGTATTTATTTTCCTAATGTTTTGTTGATTCAACTGAGTAAATCCTTTCCTGTTTAGTGTTTAATATCCATCTGCTTTTTCAAATCATCAGATCATTTAACTGACTTCCTCAGTGACATTATCTTTTATATAAACGAGGGAAACTTGAGGACTCATTGTGAGAGTTCAACAACTTCAAGTCTTTTCAATGCGGTTTAATATCCTCCGAGGCTTCATAAAACAATTCCGATAGCAAAATTCAGTATTCCAAAGATAGGTGCAGACATCTTATCCCTATAAAGCAGCAAAGACCCTTTTTTCTCTTGTTTTAAAGGCTGTGGAGAATCAGCAAGTTTACCATCAAAAGCATGTAAATTAGCACTGCACAATAGAAGCAGAACTCATACTGAAACTGCAGCAGCAACGGGTATCATCCCCACACTAAAAACCACACTAAAACAACAAACAAACAAAACAAAAACACAGCTACAAAGTATTTGAGAGGAAAGTAACACTTCACAGTCAGATGTTGATTGAACCGCAGGGAAAGAAAGTGCCCAAAAGATATTTTCGTTAAGGCGTGCGTTTCAGCAAACACTGTCAGCAGAAAATAAATAATGAAATAAGATGAATGTATAGGAAACAGATGTACGAGCGACTAAAAATACACAAAGGCCTATATGAGCCAAGAATGGAAGAAGAAAAAGAGGGCAGTATGCAGTAGAGAGTTTTTTTGATCAAAATTAGCAAAAGGCAACATATGGGTTTTATTGCTTTTTACATTGTGCATATTCTCTCTATAGTGTACATATCTCATAATCCAGATGGTGCTTTTTGGGGGGTCACTTTTATGTCTAACTTTCAACCTTCAACGTAGACTGAGAAACACGTCAGCACAGATCCTATACAGCAACTTCACTCATATAAAGTGCACATGACAATAAAGACTGGCCTCTCTTTGCTGTAGCCTATAGCACTGTGTCTCCACTGATGGCTGATAAAAGGATGGGAGATTATTCAGTGGCTATATTATACATATAATATTCAGTGGCTACATTATAAATACATAAATATTCATATTATAAATACATATAATATTCATATTATAAATACATATAATATTCATATTATAAATACATAATATTCATCATCGATAGGAATCAGAATTGTGGCAGGTGATTCTTCTGAACAACAATAGGATGGATGATCCAGCATCTGGTTGAACTTCATGAGGCCAGGCAATGCAGACACAAACATAAACACCCTATACAGCCTATAAGGACTTTCAATACACACACACACTCACACACTGCACGCACACACACACACCTTAGTACCGCAGGAATGAGTCCGGAAGACCTGGATGTTAGCACTTGGCTTTTACTAACACTTAGTAAAAGCCAATGGGATTTTTGTATGGGGATTTTGGTTAAATGTTTGAAATAAGGTGGTCTGTGGTTAGCAAAAGTTTATGAAACAGCTAATTTTGTCTTCAGCAAGATAATCTTCACAAGGAGCACTTGTGAACGCTTCAAAATTCATAAATTGGCCCTCATTTTGTGAAGATTATCTTGCTGAGCACACAAAGTTCACTGTTCCATAGGAACCAAGAAGTGCAGGGACTTCTGGGTAAGCCTACAAAAAGACGTCACCTCTATAGAAGGAAACATAAGAATCACAACATACCAGCAGGGATGACACAGATCAGTGGATAGCTCCAGGTCCACAGTGCAGGAAGACGACGACAAACCGCTCCGATGAGTTTCGACAAAACCGAGCACCTCTTCCTCTTCCCTGCTCAGTTAAGTTTTTGCAGATACAGCAATTATGTCAAGGAGATAAAGAGCAGAGCGCTGTAATTATCACTTTGCCCACTGCATCGGCACAAATGTCAGAAGCGTACGTGCATGTCGGCAGGGCACTGCAGGGAGCCCCCCCTTCCCCTCCATGCAGGGATAAGTATAGCTGGACTCATGGTTCACCCACATGCCTTCATCACTACAAGGCCTACAGCAGAGCTTTAAATATCCTACTGGACAGAGGCTATGCTCCACTATTAGCTTGATTTATATTTGCAAAGTTGAGTATAAACCAAACTTCACCCAAAATTCCTTATCCCTTACTCTGACTTTAACTAATCATATTGTTTTGAGATATAGCTATTTTTCTCTTTGCGGTTTGGTCAGAAAGCGAAAAACAGAGATTCATTACACAAGCCTCGGTCAGTTTTGAGGTTGTGGGGTCAAGCCTCGGTCAGTTTTGAGGTTGTGGGGTCAAGCCTCGGTCAGTTTTGAGGTTGTGGGGTCAAGCCTCGGTCAGTTTTGAGGTTGTCGGGTCAAGCCTCAGTCAGTTTTGAACAGAGACAGCCAGAGGAAAGAGTGAAAAAGCCAGCGGGTGGCCGGGTCGATTCCTGCTCCACCACCACTACCTGGAAGCGATATTTTTTTTCCCATGATGGTGAAGGCTAGGCGAAGGCATGACCCGCCCCTCTCTGCCTCTGATTGGCTGACTGTACTCGGCTGCTCCCACCTTCTTTCCAGGCCAGAAGTATCTCAAACGTGAGCAGCAGCTGCAAAACAATCATTAAATCAACAAGCATGAGATACTTCATTTATGGAACACTACAATTGCAAATCTGAGTTATTTAGGCCTACTTAGCCTATTGCACAGACGTGTCATTTTTTCTTGTCATTCCAAATTTAATCACGTTGTTGCTCTGATTAAGTAGAAGTACAGTTATTTGTGTAAAAAAAGACTGGTAAAGCAGAAGTACTGATTCAACTTAATTACTCAAGTAAAAGGAAAAAAGTACAGGCTCTGAAATGTACTCAAGTATAAAAGTAAAAGGTTTTCTGTGCAAGGCGAATAGAAACTCACGTCATATTAATATAATTCAAATACTATTCAACTTAAAGGGGCTCTTCAAAACATATTTTAAGATGCATAAAGACTATACTTTAATCGTCTAGTCTTAATCACTATGGCCCGCTAGCTCAGAGAGTTGGGTTGCTGTCTAGCAGTTTGGTGCTTGTGGGTTTGAGCCACAGTGACTTTTGAGGTTGTGGGTTCGATCCTCAGTCAGTTTTGAATGTCGACAGCCAGAGGAAAGAGTCATTTAAAGCCCTGAGAAAACCTCAGTCAATCTGTCTGACTTGGTGGCACAGAGAGTAGGCTTGCTGCCCGGCAATATTGAGACCTTGGCCACTTTTGCGGTCGTGGGTTCGAGCCTCAGTCAGTTTTGAATAATGACAGGCAGAGGGAAGAGACAAGAGCGCCCGGAGAAGAGCTGTGAGTGTGAAGGGCAGCTAGCTGGTGGTGTGAAGGAATAATACACACAGTGACACTGGGGCCAGAGGTTGTGGGTTCTAATCCCGTTCAGCTGGCACTGCCTGGATCTAAGGGGGGGGCTGTTCGCCCCCCCTGACCTCTGCAGAGACATGAGCAGAGGGTTATGAGACAGAAAACCACAGAGAGCTGAAATTTTACTGACATCTGTGACGGCCCTCTGCCTTGCAGGGCCTGCTGTATGTGTGTGTGTGTGTGTTTCCCCTTGTCAATTACCTGCAGGTCCAGTAGTGGTGGAGTTAATCAGGGCAACTGGGTGCACCTGATCAGTCCTCAGGAGCCTTTAAAGCTGGCTGGCAGACCTCAGTCTGTCTCTCTCCCTCTCCATGCCAGCACCATGTTTTGTTTTGTTCTTTAGTTTCTAGTTTGCACTTTACAACACTTTGCACTCACTACATTCCACTCATCCAACAGCTGACACACTGATATCACTGACTTACACACTCCATAGTATATTTTGACTCTTTGTTGCACATTTGTTACTTTTGGAGTAATAAAACTCTTATTTATACTTGAAATGCTGTGTGTCTCCCTTTTTGTCATGGCTCACGAGCCGGGTCATGACAAATTGGGGGCTATGTCCGGTCCGGTTTAAAACTGGTAGATCGTTGAATTTGGCAGATCAATTTTGTCTCTACGGAGCTTGAAACCTTGATTGGTTATTTTTGTAGTCTGTTGGCTACTGTGGAGATACATGGCCTTGATTTGGTTTATTTATCTGAATTAATGGTGCTTTTTTGTAATTTCAGACTTGGTGCAATCTTAAGGTAAGATCCATTTTGATGTCTATGTGGGTTCTGGTGTTGTGCCTGTCGTGGTCTACACCGACCATAACCCCTTAACCTTTCTCAATTCTCTGCAGTGTCCAAATCAGAGACTGATCAGATGGTCGCTTTTGTTAGTCGTACTGGCTAGAGATCCGTTACATCAAGGGTTCTGACAATGTTGTGGACGCTTTGTCCAGAGCTCCTTATGAATAAATAGCGTGTTTGTTTTAACCATGCCTGTTTTCTGTTCATCCCACTTCATTCTTTTTTCTCCTCCCATCTTAAATTGCTTCTTACTGGTACCAGGTTGCTGATGGGGAGGGTGAGTAGAAGGTGTTGGTGGGTGACAGTAGTCAGGTTGGTTTAGCAAATATTTGACTTATCATTATGCTACTAACTGAAGTTAAGCATTTACGATTATGACTGTTTAGAAAAAGAAATTGTTAGTAAAAAATATATCTAGTTTACACCAAACTTTAAAAACAGTGTTGATTGTTTTGTTTGTCCTGATTTATTTAAAGTTGCTAGTTAAAAAGAGAAAAAAAAGAAGCAACATTTGAATTTTGGTTGTATAAAATAAAAAAAATGCACGTTTGAATTAAGTTTACTGTTCGAATGTAACATTTTGGTTTAATCTACCATAACTTTTGATTTAATTCTTATTTGAGTTATGGATTCTGGTTCCGGGGTTGGGATCCCGCTTCTATGGGGGGGGGGTGTGACGGCCCTCTGCCTAGCAGGGCCTGCTCTATGTGTGTGTGTGTGTTTCCCCTTGTCAATAGGCTACATGCACAACTTCTTTACTTCCTGAAATTAGTACAGCTTCTTTATTTCCTGTCCTACACTATTGGATGAACTGATTAATCAGGTGTGCCTGATCATTGTTGTGACTGCAGCACACCTGACATTAATCAGTTCATCCAATAGTGATGACAGGAAATAAAGAAGCTGTACTAATTTCAGGAAGTAGTGGAGTTGTGCATGTAGCCCATTACCTGCAGGTCCAGTAGTGGTGGAGTTAATCAGGGCAACTGGGTGCACCTGATCAGTCCTCAGGAGCCTTTAAAGCTGGCTGACAGACCTCAGTCTGTCTCTCTCCCTCTCCATGCCAGCACCATGTTTTGTTTTGTTCTTTAGTTTCTAGTTTGCACTTTACAACACTTTGCACTCACTACATTCCACTCATCCAACAGCTGACACACTGATATCACTGACTTACACACTCCATAGTATATTTTGACTCTTTGTTGCACATTTGTTACTTTTGGAGTAATAAAACTCTTATTTATACTTGAAATGCTGTGTGTCTCCCTTTTTGTCATGGCTCACGAGCCGGGTCATGACACATCGGAAATATGTTTTATCTAACTGTTCTGGTTGTGTCGCCTTGAAAAAATAACTTTTTGAAAAACTGCTCTAGACTCAGTATATGACATGTCTGGATCTCTTTGCAGTCTGTCCACAGTGTCCATTTCTGTGGCTCTGTGTATCTGCCTGTAGGAGGCGCTACGCTGGTGATGTTAAAGAAAGGGCAGTGCTGTAATATGTCTCCTCCATCGGGAATCAAACCAACAGTCTACCTGTCAGACAGAGACAGTGACTCAGCCGACTGAGCTATGAGCTGTTGGGAGTTAAGCTTCTGATTTCTAAACACTGTATTCACACTGACATAACACACATAACACAGCATAGAGTGAGACAGGTGAGATTTGTACCAGTGAGTTGAGCTAGAGTCAGGGACTGACTAGTCTCCTTCATCAGCTTATTTCTATCAGTGTTCAAACTACTGGTGATGATAAAGAAGGATCACTGCTGCAGCTTATAATGTGAGTACTTTTTAAGAAATTGCCTGAGGCTGGGATTGAACCAACAACCTTTGCATATCACACAACATTCACATGTTTATCTGAGTGAGCTATAATCCACTTAAGCTCTTACCATATTTAGTCAACGTCATCCTGATTTTATTTAGTCAAGTTTTCGTCAACTAAATATCAAGTATTTTCATCTCATCTTAGTCAAAGAAAACTGTAACTATTCATTAGAATTTCCAAACTTATTGTAAAGATATATTAATCTGTTATTCTGGAATTGTTTTAAGTGTGTGCAATACAGACACAGATGTTTAACTTCTTCTTCTCTTCTCATTGGATCTCTTCCCAATTCGTCCCTCCCTAACATTTTTAGTCTAGTTTTCACCAGTGAAAATAGGTAGTTGACTAACATTTTTCCTCATAGTTTTCATCTACGAAATCAACACTGCTATGGATGCATGTCTCCACCTAGTGGTGCACTCCTCTTCCAAACTCACACACACACTTTTCCACAACTACACCATGTATCTGAAACAATGTTTACTTACTGTCAATCTCATCAACGTTTCTGAAGACCATCTCCACGTGATCCCACTCCATAAAGCTGCATTTTCCAATGAAGGGCTGGGCAAACACCACATACTGATATACATATTTCAATTCAAATACATGTATGTCACTCTTGTGTTAGAATGAGTAAATGGGCATTGACACTGTTTTTAAATAACCATTGATCAATTCTCATTAATCTTTTATCTTTTCTTTTTTATGTGTCTGTAGGCTACATACGTGCACTGCCAAAGTAGCGGCAGCATTCTAAACCAGAGACCAGACTATATCAAAAACATAAACACACAGTGGCGTCTTTCATGCATGCTAGCAAGTGAAACTGCTGTCTGTCTGACCACAGACTGTAGAAAGAGATGCAGGATAGCCAAGCAAATGTGATTGGATGAACGTTTGACGCTAGGCCAATCACAGGCAGAGAGGGTGCCTCCAGCCTTCGCCATCATCCGGAAAAAAAGTATCGCAAACCGGACCGGTGTGCTTCCGTGCGTAGCTGATTTGGCCCACCCATTTACTGTTAGGGATGATATGATTGGTCAATTTTACTGTCATGTGATCCTACAACTCCTATGTGAACAGGTGACCTACTGTCCACTGACTGGTCAGGCTGCGGTCATATAAACAGTAAACATTTAAAATAGTAGCCTAAAGCAGTGCCACATGAATCAACTGCTCATTAGAAATTAAGCAAATTAAACTTATAAAACTATGAACACTTCATGAAGGGCTGGTTTATTCAAAATAGTTAAATAAATCAGAGCAAAAAGTACAATTCACTTACACAATATATGGTCAATGGTAGTTAACACATTCACTGCCAACACTTTTTTCCAATCAGTAGGTAGCTTCTGCCAAGGTTTTTTTTGAGGATTCTGGCTCATCTTTCAAGAGCCGAGGATTATTTTCTGCTAGGATTTTGTGAACACAAAATATCTCAAAAGAACTAATAGAATGTGTGCTTTCTCTGTCTAAAAGAGTTAGTTTGTAGAGTTAGTAGTTATGTAGGCATTAGCAGTTGAATACAGCATGGTTTCAGAGATTTTCAGAGAGTTTTGAGATAAATGGATTTTTAGAACCACCTCACGTGCCTGTGATTATGGGTGCCCTTGGGCAAGTGTGTGTGTGTGTGTGTGTGTGTGTGTGTGTGTGTGTGTGTGTGTGTGTGTGTGTGCGTGCGTGCGTGCGTGCGTGCGTGATTCGATAGAACAGGCAGAACAGTCACTTTAACCATTTATTTTTGGCATCAGTGAGACATCAGACATCTAAACAATATATTTCTGAACATATAGCACCCCACCCCCCTCTCCTTCAAACTCCTCCCTCCGTAGGTGTGTCTCTGGTGGCTTTGCAGTGTTTGTCACAGGCGAGTTTCTGCTGCCTGTCTGTCTGTGCTGCCTGGCTGCTGGCGGCCGCTCGTCGGGCGAGTCTGGATTATACTGTAAAATCGGGCTCGTTCGTTTCTGGGTTTTCGGTTGTGAGCTTTGATGAAGCTGCGTGCGATTCTGGGCTTTCTGCTGGTGTTTCAAAGTGTGTTGCACCCAGAATCTATTTTTGGAATCGCCGTTGTGCGCTAGCGCGAAAGCGTTTTCGCCAATCCATTTTCATGAGAATGGCTTCCTCACGCTTTTTCCTGGTGTTTTTTGCTCGGCTTCCTCTAGTCTGGAGAGCACTGTCGCCACTTAGTGGGTCGGTAAAATAGGTTATACACATTCAATAGCTCCCATATATTTATAGGAGATGTAAAAGGGTTTGATCCACGTCCCACCGTCAAAATTTTGTTTTTGTTTTGTTTGACGAGATAACTCGTCCACGGCAGTCAACCGTTGGATTTTTTTTGACGAGATAACTCGTCGACGGCAGTGAACGTGTTAAGGTGGAATGTTTCCTTCTTCTTCAAGCCACGAGTTGATGCCGTGTGAATCATTCAGCCCACCTTAAATATAAACGAACGACAACTTTGTCCAGTTTCACTCGTTTTATTGGCTCCACATGCACACACACGCTGACACACACAAAACACCGCTTGGAGAAGTATAGGAACGCCGTTCCCCCGCGTTCTACCGGCACTACATATGATCATAACATTATCCCTGGAGATGATGTGCCATGGCTGCAGTTATGGAAATCGCCGGCTCCAGACAGACACCGCCCACGACTTATTTTTCTCGGTCCAGCCAAATACAAATGACAAAATAGATAAATGTATTTGAAATACGTATTTGAAATACATGTATTTAAAATACTGCCCATCTCTGAGTACCAACATATCTTGCTTTTATTTTTTTTAACTTGCAGCTGCAAACTGTGATCCAGAAGAGACTTGGAATATCTCAGCCCTTCCAAATGCCATTGGTGGCCATGTGACCTCATGTTAAGCAGGCCTTTGGGGACCTTGAAGGTACCAGTGACATTTACGCATTTTGGCAAGGATCACTTAAATAAAATTGCTCACTATCATATATTTTTTGAGTAGCTTTTGATAAGGACAACATTTTCGAGGGCATATTGAAGGTCTTTGTGAGATGACATTTTTGCTGACCTAAAAAAATGCCATTTGTCCTATCAGCCCCAAAACCTGTTCAGCACCGAGGAAGCAGAAACACCTTCAAAGCTGGAATACATTGAAATGTGAGTTTCTTTATATTCAATATTTGCTAACAATTTATATTAAGGTACACATATTTACAATTATACTGTAGTTGCATATTAGCATGCATATTAGTAGCATATTGGCTGTTTATTAGTCATTATTAAGCACTTATTAATGCCTTATTCTGCATGATCATATTCTTCTACAACTACTAGGCCAGTGGTTTTCCAGGGGGCTCCAAGCAGTTTCAGGGGAGGCTCAGTGAATGGAAATGAAAAAAAGATTAGATTAGTTATTAAAATTATCTCATAGACTAGCCTAACTGTGTGTGATTTGGTTAGAGAGATAGTTCAGAGATAGAGTAGTTTTGGGGAATTTGACAGTTTTTCCCACTTTCCCAGAGTGAAACTAATAAATGCCTTCAGACAGACCTTTCTTGTGTATTTGGTGTAATCTGAGTATCTGACGTATGTAAAACAGCAATATCAGGCTATCTTGGCTCAATTGTTGAGTATCTATGGCAGTGGTTCTCAAATGGAGGTATATGGAGGTATATATAAGCTTTTATAATCTATAGATCCCTAAAAGCCCAAATCTTTCTGAGCCACCATGCAATTTCAATGACATAGTTGCATGTCTCTAACAGAAACAAGCAAATGTCTTTGGAATTTGGAAGTACAAAGGTTTTCCATGTGGCTTATTGGTGTTTGGCAGTCATCAATATAATAATACATAACTAATAAACAGGCAGAGATGCTTTGATGTGATTCGGAAATGGTACCTGTTTGACTAATGCTTTGACTGATGTGTTTGAATGCTTTTGATCAAAATGTAATGTAATGTAGTGTGTCTTATAGTGTGGCAGTAAAATCAGCAACAAGCGTTGTACATAATATATACGATAAGCATGGAGGTATGATACACACAGTACATCCAAACATTTGGTTTGAGACCATCCTGCAGGCAGACATACAGAATACTTATTTTTCTGTCTTGAAAGGGTTCTTGTCAGGTTTGTGTGCAAAACATGCATTCAAAACAAATTTTAGTGACACTTCTGGTACCAGAAGACCTAAAGGCATTGGTATCATTTAGCTTGTCAGGGAGGTGGCTAAATAACGCTGTGTGTGTGTGTGTGTGTGTGTGTGTGTGTGTGTGTGTGTGTGTGTGTGTGTGTGTGTGTGTGTGTGTGTGTGTGTGTGTGTGTGTGTGTGTGTGTGTGTGTGTGTGTGTGTGTGTGTGTGTGTGTGTGTGTGTGTGTGTGTGTGTGTGTGTGTGTGTGTGTGTTTGCGCGCACGCGTTAAAACATCTAAATGGACAAATGGGATTTCTCACATGATTCACAATTGACAAACTGACTCTGACCAGTTTATTTACAATCTGCAGTAGAAACTACATTGGAATTGAGGTGCCAGGAGCTTAAAAACATACATAACAAACGACATACGATAACATATTAAAACATTTAGATACCGTATAAAAGAGTAAAAAGTAAGATAAAATAAAAAATATAAATATAAAATGAGACAAGTACACTTGTGGATAGGCCCGAGTCCTCCAGCTCAAGTTTAAAGTGCAGGATATTAAAGTGCACAAAAACTAAAGTGCCTATGCATAGACTCAGTATTGCATAGTCATGCATGACATGACTTTTACATGACTTTTAGTCTATAGTAGGCTTAATAAAGAAAATATTTGTTTTGGTATTATTTTGTGTTCCGTTTTCCCTCAATCCAGTGTTGGAAATTGGCCCTCTGACTTAGAGAGCGGCACAACAAGGGAAGGGATTTATTCTATGTGGTTGTGATTCCAGAGGAGGGGAGACTTAACCATTGCACTATCTCTGGGCACTTTAGTTTGAATTTAACGGTAATTTGTCAGTTACATCTGCTTATCTAATGGACACTAAATTGCAAATTGAATATCTTATTTGGTGGAAGAAGAGCAATTGTTGTTAGATTTACTTTCAGTATTTCAGAAGGCAGTATTGGTGTGAGGCTGTCACCGATTGACTCATCTGTAATGCTACTAAATTTCCCACGGGGTCATTAAACTTTCATCTTATCATACCGCTGCGCCTGAAACACAATTGTGTTCCAACTCCTTTCTATTACACTGGCATGATATTAAAGAGGTACACTCTGTACATCTATATCGAACAATTTCACCCTCTAATCAGGAGAGCGGTGACTTTAAAGTTTCATCGACCTTCATGAATGAGTGTGATGTCTGCGCCTCATGGCCACCGTCCAAACGGCCCCTTTTTATCTCGCCAATCACCCGCTGTTTGACAAAGCCATTGATTCAACACTTTTGCTGCTGTGATGAGATGCATTTTAAGTGCTCTGCTTTTTGATCTGGCAAGAAGTGCTTCTCTTCATGATCCCAGCTCCTCTGCTCTGAGGATCAGAAGATTCCCAATATCCAGCTATTCATCTCACTTTTAGATGTACATTGTCTGCAGCTGTACAATGAAAGTAAACGTCTTTTTAAAAAGGCGTAAAAACAGCTGGTTAAAATCATCGGGGCCTCGTTTCCTGACATCTTCACGCTGCCCACAGCATCTTCAAAGACTCATCCCACCCAGCTCATCATCATGGTTCAACCTCCTGCCCTCAGGTAGGAGATACAGGTCCATCCGTTCAAAAACCTCTAGGATGCTAAACAGCTTCTTTCCACAAGCTGGCAGACTGCTCACCACTACTCCTCTACCCCCCCCCCCCCCCCCCACACACACACACACACACACACACACACACACCTCGAACAATGAACTCTGAACCACTCTGATCACGTTCTGGACTGACATGCACTATTGAATCAAGGTCACAAACTCTGAATATGCTTTGGACTGTCTATCACACATGTACTACTGAACAGTTACTGGGTGTTTATCGGAAAACTTGGCATTTTGCATTCTTGATGTTTGATTTTCAAAGTACTGTTTGAAAAGGTTTTAAATCCATATTTAGAACAAATCTGATATATTATGAAAGATAAAGTCTCCCTTGTTACACTAAGTGTGTTTGTAAAGTGAGAATATTGAGGAGTTTACTTTTTTCCCATGGATGAATATGCCCATTTACATTTGGCACTTTCACAGCATCTTCTGTTTAAGAAAAAGTTATGTAAACAAACTAATAATACCCACATTTATTTGAGTGGAGTACTGGTACTTTTTACTTAACGCATAAAATTCGTTTATTTTACATGTGTCTTTTCATTTTTTAAATTATATTAGAATATTATACAAGTAACAGGGCTGACACCTCAGTAACAGGGTTGACAACAGTTAGCATATTGGTTATTCTGCCTGTTTAAGTTATAGTTATGGATGTAATAGGGTTATTTATGGAGTTGTAACGGAGTTAGTTATGTGACATTCATAAACCTTTAATTCAACATTACTAATCAGAATATTTTGGAGACAGATTTATTGAGGTTTTAGCATAGAAGATGATGAAAAATTATGATACTGTGGACGTACAACCCAGAAGGGACGTAGTCTGCAAAAGACAGCGTAGGACAAGATTCTGTTTGGATTTTCAGCTTGGAACTTCCTGTGAAGGTTTAACAGTGAATCAACAAGAATAAATAATAAATAATAAAAAATAGAAAACCATAATATTTAGGGATGAAACTGTAAAAACATGTATATATTCTCTAAATACTATTGGCAAGAAAAGTTTATTTTCATGAACACACAAAAGCATACTTTCCTCAACCCTGTTACCCTAGAATGGTAACAGGGTTGACAGTAACAGGTTGTTGGCAACCATTACTAGCCATCTGGTAAAGGTGCTAACACCACATGGTGTGCATTCATGAGAGGCCAAAATTATCTTATACATTTAAAATTCCAAACAAATCACTTTTTAATGTATGCTTTTCTGGTAACAGGGCTGACACAGGGTGCTCATCCCCCTCTGTCAGACATTACAAAACTTCATTAAAAGCAGATGTCACTTACTTATCTTTCCACCATCATCTTTAGAACAGGCAGGTGATGTCACTTCCTGGAAATGCTACAACTTTTGGAACAGTCCATTATGTCTGAAGGGGTGTTTTCGTTAAAAGTAACAGGGTTGACGACAACATGGATACAAGACTACCGGTATATTGTTCTTTTTCTCATCATTTTACACATATCAAGAATAAAACTCATTCATGAGTAATGAAACAACACTTGGGGCATTATATAGGTGTATGTTTTTTTATGATAGTTTGATGTTTTCTGGCCTCAATAGCTAGCCAAACTAAAAAGATCAGACTGAGATACAGGTCATTTTCGCATTTTTTGCAAGATGCTTCACACAAAAAAGTGTTTAAAACTCTTTAAAAACAAACTGAAGAAATAATTAATTTGCAATGACATTGAAACCTCTCTAAAGGGACAAGATGTCATTCCCTGGACGATTTCCAATGACATAACAGGAAAACTCCCTAAAGGAACCCCATGTTATTCCTGTCACACTTTCATGATTAGTGAAACCTACATTCAAGAGAATGTTCCTGAATCATGTAAGTCTGACGGGAATGATTCAGTGTCACTGTGAACCATTCCCGTGAGACGCATGATTCCTGTACATTCTCTTGAATTGAAAGTGAAATCTGAATTCAAAATAATGTACGTGAATTATGTAAGTCTGATGGGAATGATTCAATGTCACTGTGAACCACTCCCGTCCGTCAGACACATGATTCTCGTACATTCTCTTGAATTGAAAGTGAAACCTAAATTCAAAAGAATGTATGTGGGGTACGGTGGTGCAGTGGTAAGCACTGTCGCCTCACAGCTCGAAGGTCCTGGGTTCGATTCCCACCTGGGACACTGTGAACGCTGAAGGAATGCGTGCCCGTCCGCATGTCCTCGAGTGCCCACCGCCCGGGTGGGGTCGTCAAAAGGGCCTTTCTGTGTGGAGTTGCTGCACCCATTCGGCCCTGCCATTAGTCCCCTTTAGCACTCCATGCGCTACACCGGCTCATTTACTTCATGAGGCGGCCTTCTAAGAACTGTCACCTGATCAAACCAGCTTGGTATTCCATTTAATTCAAATACTCCATATTTGAAGGGGCGGGGAGGGGGTCGCGTTCACCAAATCTGTCCACAGACAAAAACCCTTGGCAAAGTAGCCTACTCAAACACACACACACACACGCACGCACGCGCACACACACACACAGGTTTTGGTTGGAGTGAACTATTCTATGATCTCTCCCGATTCTAAATATAGCTGAATCACTTGGTTTGACCAAGTAAAACTATTAGTATAATAAGCATTTTACAAAACGTCTTTCGAAAAATGAATATCGGGTGAAATCCCTTGGTACGTATACCGAACCCAGGAAGAGGGTGTGACTTTGGCACTGTATTAACTCAGAGAGTGTCTGACACTCTGATGGTGGAGCTCAAGAGTGTGATGATGACTTCCTCTATGGTGCATGTGGGTGGAATCAGTCTCACACTCTGCTCCTGGACGAGTGCGTCATGGAGAGGGTGGGAGACGTCCAGGATGACACGTAGCGTGGACGGCTAATCAGGGAGCTAATTGTAGATGCAGAGTAGGCAAACAGTGGAGTCCGGCTTTCAAATAAAGGCAACTGCCTATAGCTGTAAACAATCAACAAGCTTTTTTCCTCGTTGTATATTCATCATATTTCAGTCTCACGGTGAGGAGGGGATGACGTGAGTTATTGCGTTATTGCTTTGGAACCTCAAACATAAGCAACAGAGGAGGCTGTATGCGACTGTTCCCTCTGACCATCTGCAAAACACATAGCTACATGCAGCTGCCTGCATATCAGCTTTGTTTTTACAGCCTCTCCAGGAGTTCCCAGCAACACCAGACAACCCAATAAAAGCCCTCGGCTGGTCCATTGTACAGGTGTATGATCTGGCCTCAGTCCAACTAGCGGGATCAGTTTGACACATAGGCCACGTGTTGCTGCATGGCCGAGATATTGATTGCACGTGTCTGGCAGAGAGCCAACGGCACACCACTATTAAAGTGGACTACAAGAGTATTAAAGTGGACTCCAAGAGTATTAAAGTGGACTACAAGAGCACTATTAAAGTGGACTAAAATAGCACTATTAAAGTGGACTACAAGAGCACTATTAAAGTGGACTACAAGAGCATTAAAGTGGACTACAACACCACTATTAAAGTGGACTACAAGAGCACTATTAAAGTGGACTACAAGAGCATTAAAGTGGACTACAAGAGCACATTAAAGTGGACTACAAGAGCACTATTAAAGTGGACTACAAGAGCACTATTAAAGTGGACTACAAGAGCATTAAAGTGGACTACAACACCACTATTAAAGTGGACTACAAGAGCACTATTAAAGTGGACTACAAGAACACTATTAAAGTGGACTACAAGAGCACTATTAAAGTGGACTACAAGAGCATTAAAGTGGACTACAACACCACTATTAAAGTGGACTACAAGAGCACTATTAAAGTGGACTACAAGAGCACTATTAAAGTGGACTACAAGAGCATTAAAGTGGACTACAAGAGCACTATTAAAGTGGACTACAAGAGCATTAAAGTGGACTACAAGAGTATTAAAGTGGACTACAAGAGTACAATTAAAGTGGACTACAAGAGCATTAAAGTGGACTACAAGAGCACTATTAAAGTGAAGAGCACTATTAAAGTGGACTACAAGAGCACTATTAAAGTGGACTACAAGAGCATTAAAGTGGACTACAAGAGCATTTCCTGTTGCTGTTGCTGTATAAAAGGAATTGATGTGATCACTGTAAAATGGTTTAGTTGGTAGGGGAGGAGAGAGCCAGCAGCTGAAAATCTAGTTTGTCTCCGTTTTTAGACTAGTCTATTTTTCCTCACAAATGAATGTCCTCCCAACAGTTGTTCTTTGAACTCAGGTCATATTTGATAAGGCTGCCCGTCAAATGTACAAGATTATATTTTCAACAGAGTAAGCTTTACTTTATGTTTGTGTCGCTGGGAATAAAATACGTCGGAATCAAAGTCACTCTTCAAATAGCAATAGATGGCTTAGCAGCCACTGAAGTCTTGTGTCAGGATGGGAGAATTATGTTGTTATCCCCCCCACCACCACCACCACAAATATAAGGAAGCTTATAGGTTCATGCACTGGGTATTAACAGAGGGATTAGTGAAGAGGCGTTCAGGCCCAGTGCTGCAATCTCTCCATTGTTGAGACTTGATTTAACACTTTTTATTTAACAATTTAACAATTTAAGCGACACTTTGCCCATTTGCAACCAGCTCCCAATCACCTACAAAATTAGGAGTATATGCAAATAAACAATGTTTAACTTCCCACAATGTTGCCTGAACAAGAAGCTCCATGTTCGCTTGCCGGCTGCTTCCGTATCCAAATTATGCAGAACTTGTCATTTGGATATGCAAGCAGCCCGTGGTGTCTTCAAGGACTGTATAAAATGTGGGAATGTAGAGGACTGTATGTATTCGCAGCAGTTGTTGCAGTAGGCAGACTGTCGTAAAGCTGCTGCGCCGCACGGCAGCTTTACGACAGTCTGCCGGAAAGTGTTGGTTTTGAAAAGTGAGGAGAGCTGTTGAAGTTGTTACGTGCAGCACACAATCAAGTGTGTAATAAAGAGCTGAAGTTGCGGTCCACAAGTTATTAAACCACTCTCTATTCTTCCCAAAGCACTACCGTGTTACGCTGAAAAGCAGAAACTAAAGGCGCTGACAAGGTTCTGCGCAGCCTCGACTTGGAGCCTTGCCGCCGCCGAGCGGCGACAGAGAGACTGTGCATACTTGAACGTAACTCGGCGCGTTGGCTGCGGTACACGTCCAAAACGATCGTGTTGTTTACCAAGAACTTGCAATCATGTCGGTGGGGGGACATTTTATTGTCCCTCCATTTCAAAACTCATTCCGGTGAGCCTGCAGAAGGCTTTGCTAGATGAGGGACAAGCACTGTTAAATGAGGAAATGGCATTTCCTCATTCCTCACAACAAGGAGTTGACGCCGCGGAGTCACATTTTCGAGGAGCTGCACGCCCCCTACGCCGAGCTGCGCCAATAGGACGCCCAGCTGCGGCAACGCCCTCGGCGGCACTTATGGTGCTGTTGTGAAATCAGATACAACTGAGGAAGCGACCAACGGAGCGGGGAGTGCCATGCTGGAGCTACTGTAAGCTAAGCTGCTACCGCGGGAGAGCTCCAAAGTCAGCTGAGAGACACGCGCTACAACAGTCGGCCAGCTGCCGAAGCGAGAGCGCCGCCCGGCGATGTTGGTCGGTGGCAGACATAGGGCTGTGCGTAATTGTGATGTCATCAATGATGTAATAAATCCTTCCTGGTATGAGCAGTTGCATGATGGTGCCTAGGTGGGTTGGCGGTGTCTGTCTGTCTGTCTGTCAGTCCAGAGTCTCCACCCTAGGAATCGTGCGTGCGATCCCTAGTAATAGTAAATAGGGAAAAGGTCAAGCTCAGCACAAGCTGCTTTGTCTCTGCTAACTTTTTCTTTGAGCTGCAATTTCAAAAATAATTGCACATTTCTATACGTGACCTAGATTTATCATATGCATATCAGCCAAAAAATATTTCTGATGCATCAGGGTCTCAAAGGCAATGACATTTAAGGTCTTTGCACACACAGTATGTAGCTATGAGTTGTTGTTTTTTATCTATCATCCGTAAACACAGATGGGTCAAACAGCTTGCAAAAGACTATTGACTGATGTGAAAAAAGCCGAAAAACAAACCCTAAAACGAACCCTAACCCTGTTCCGAAAACTTTAATGATGGACACAAGTTTCATATTCAGTGTGTAAACATGGGGTCGTATTTATTTTAAAAGGTGCTACAATTTCGTCCGGAAGATATGTGGACTACGTGCAACAGCCTCATCTAGGCCTGTCTCATGACTGTCTCATATCCATAACAAGGAAGGAGAATGGCGGCTTCAGTGTCCAATGCTAACTGGCTTCATCCTTTGAAAAACTGATGGATAATTTTTGCTGGCAGAAATATTTGACTGAAAATGTCAAGTACAACCTAGCTTGTTAGACTGCATTTATACATCATCTAAACCAGTGGTTCTCAAATGGGGGTCCGGGGACCCCCAGGGGTCTGTGGGACTTTGCCAGGGCGTCCGCGAAAAGTTTTCAGGAAAAAAGAAATATATACAGAATATATTTTTTTTTTACAAAAGTTTCATAGTTCAACAGGAATATTTTATGCTTTAAATCTAAAATGGTTCATGGATTACATTCTAATCTAACAAACCTATCAATTTAAAAGTCAAGCATGTTACCGTGGAAACAATTAAGCTTAGCCCAAAATCACAAATCAGAATGAGGGGGTCCCCGGTATATTTTCTATCTTGTAAGGGGTCCTTGGCTGAAAAACATTTGAGAAAGATTATAACCTACTAAACAAAAAGGAAGAAGAAAAATACAACCTCAAGCATTCCTCTGCCGTAAAGCTCTCAATGCTGGTGTCTGTTTCTTAAATTACCTCACTGTTGTTTGTCTGATTTGAATAGAAACTCTGTGTATCCTTTCATTTAATTCCCTTGCCTTTTCTCAGATTAGCATGGAAACGACTGGTCATCGTCACCTCTAAAACAGACTGGAGGTCGTGTGGAGAGTTTGAGTGGAAGTGTCTAGGTTACTCATTTTTATCACAGCAAAACAGACAGCACATTTGACTGGGGAAGATCCTAAATGTTGGCGATTGTGTGGGTGTCAGGAGGTCAAACACACTTCAGACAGCCTACAACTTACAGGGTAACAACATCGGAACTTACAGGTACAGGGTAACAAAATCAGAAATCTAATTACAGGGGCACGGAGTCACGGACTGTATTCTAAAGCAATGTTAATTCCTTCCTAGTTACATACAATTACAGGGTATCTAACTACAGGGGTGCAGACTTTATTCTAAGGCAACATTAATTCCTTCCTAGTTACATGTAATTACAGGGTAACTACAGGGGTGCGTCCAGTATTCTAAAGTCATGTTAATTCCCACATACAGTACTTACAACCTCAGTCTGTTTTATTGACGATTTACTTTTTTTGGTCATAAGTTTTGCCAGTCTGTCACCAGAGGCTTAGTCCTTTGCGTGGCCGACCGGGGTTCAAATCCGACGCGTGGTCCTTTGCCACATGTCATAATTCTCCTGAATTCCTCGACCATGTCCCTGTAGTTACCCTGTAATTACAGGTAAGTAGGGCAGAATTGTAGCCCCTGTAGTTACCTTGTAAAAAATAGCTACGGTATAATAACAGAAAAGCTACATGGAGTTTTAACGTAGGTTCAGAGAGGACGATCTTGATCCTCACCGGTTCCACAGTCACTGCACTACTCCTGCTTGCTCACCTGTTAACCTGTCAGCTTCGTGGTGATAATTGAATAATCAGTAGTTGCCTCCTAGTTTCCCATAAGCCAATAGCATTGCAGCACATCACCTCATACATCTTTGCTCACCTGCACTGCTAGCCTATCACATCGTGGCACTCCCCTTAGGCAGCCTATCACATGGTTGCTGTGTGCATAAATATGCTTTCTTGTGTCTCATTCAGTCTCTCTAAACCCTGCTGGTTGACGCACACCCACCACCTCCCCGTCTCCGCCAAGTTCCTTAATCCATCAGTCATCAAGAGGTTACACCAGCACCAGTATCCTGACTCCACAGGGGGGTATAAATGGCTGTGCGGTTTCGAGCTGACCCAGCTCGATCTCGATATCTCCCTGTGGTGTCAAGCTCCAAAGACTAACTAACTTTTCTCATCATAATATTCTGTAAAGATCATTCATCATCATTATAATAAAATCATTGTTTATTCATCAAGTCTCCTGATTGAACCCCTAGTTACAAAAATAGGTTCTTTATCATTCCCCCATTATTCCCCCCTTATTCCATAAATTCAGATTTTTTTGTTACCCTGTAAGTTGCAGGCTGTATTCTAAAGTGTTACCAAAGAATCTGCCAGTGCCTGAATATGAGATGAAACGATGGAATGGAGTCCCTCCCCCCAGTCTGCTACATTTATATAACTACTACTACTACTACTACTACTACAGTACTAACTATATTGCTATTACTCCTCTTCCTCCTCCTCCTAATACTATAGTATTGATAACTAGAAGGGCATTTGGAGAGCACAGACCAAGGCCAGTAATCCAGTCTGCTATGATGTGCACATTTTGTGAGTTGGATCAGATCCGCTCCAGAATATAATGGGTTCTTCCTTAATTGGCAGATGCTACACAGATTCCACAGAGTTTCATGAAAATTGGCCCAGTATTTTCCCGTAATCAGACAGACAAACGACGCCGAAAACATAAACTCCTTGGCGGAGGTAATAATAATGCTGGAGGTTAAAGCTTTCAACATCTAATCTAACCATGCATGCTTCATATTATATAGGCTACTTTATATGAGATTTTTCTCTGGCAGTGGACCCAGAGGACGGTTAATAGCCTAATGTGAAGCAGAATAAAAAAACACTTCTCTGATGTCATTTGATAAGATAAGGTCATGAGTAAAATATGGAATGTGAAAGTATGAAATGGGACTGTGTGTCTCCATTTCTCTGTTGATTTATTCTCTCTAGCCGAGAGGGTGAATTGTCTCAGGCTTAATTACTGGAGCGGTTATCCCCGCAGTGATGACATATCACCACGCATTACAGTAAGTCAAGTTTCTGCTCCAACAGCTTCTCGCAACATCCCTGACGTGACTGCTCCTCAGGATGCAACACACCAGCTTGCATAATACAATGTGATCAACCAAATGTGTGCATAGAATAGAAGTGTGTAAAAAAAAAATGTATGTACTCTAATATAAACCAGTAAAATCATGTCCAACAGGAGTTTGGTGTCTCTGAATATTGAAATACATTTTCTCTCTTTGTGTTGCCAAATAAAATAAAAAATATATAAAAATAATTATATATATATATACTGTGTGTGTATATATATATATATATATATGAAATTATTTATATATGTATATGGTATCTTGTATATATATATATATATATATATATATATATATATATATATATATATATATGTATATATATATATGTATGTATGTATGTATGTATGTATGCATGCATGCATGTATGTATGTATGTATGTATGTATGTATGCACGCACGCGCACATACGCTCACACACAACAACACGCACACACACTACTAGTGTGTGTGTGCGTGTGTGTGTGTGTGTGTGTGTGTGCGTGTGGTGCGTGCGCGCACACACATGCTCACACACACACACACACACACACACACACAAATCCAACTCGTATACTGAATCAAGGCAAGTGTTACAATTACAATTGGTAAGAAGCTAGCTTTTAAGCTCAATTTAAAGGGCCTCATGGTGATTTACATACATTAAGCAGCATCAAAGGCCTCTTTGTGCACCTTGTAGTTAAAAAAACGGTTTTCTATTACTGTGTGAAATTTACCATGACTACTTGTGTTTCATCCTGTACCTGTTCGGCTTGCAGTGATATTATGTGGTAAAAAGGGGGGGGGTGAAGTGCATTGATTTCTCCCAGCACACCCCTGGGAGATTCCCCACTGTGTCTATAGGCTATAGAATACAAAACAAACTCACTCGTTAGTCAATGAAAAGGAATTATAAGCACATCCAGTCTCATTGGTCTCACTAATCACCCCGTAAATCATGCTTATTACCATTACTTACAGTATATGGCTATACAAACAAGCCAGCTGTGTTTGGATAGCCATACAGGTGGCCCTGCTGGCCCGATCACATGACGGAAAGGGAGGGTCGGCTCTGACAACAGGTCAGTCACGTTTGTGTCCCTCTCCCGCATAATGAAGAGGCACACACACATGGAAGCACTGGACCTGGATAACTAAGATTTAATAACCCAGACCAGACACCTGCGTGGCTCATATTGAAAGCGAGGCCAGTTGTTACCACGGAAACCATGTTTGGCGAGCGTGGGAGATAAATTGCAGCAATATTATCTCCCTAATAATCATTTCCAGGATCTGCACTGGATGTTTATATTATCACGCAAAATAGGCGGACGTGCCTGAAGGGTGGTGGATAGAGGAGAATAGAGGAAAGAGTTGAGCAATCACTGCGTGTGCCAAGAAATACACTGTGGAATAAGGTAAGCTACAATTACTATATATATATATATATATATATATATATATATATATATATATATATATATATATATATATATATATAAAAATATATATATACACACACACACACACACACACACACACACACACACACACACACACACACATATATACAGGCTGTGTGTATATACTCTATGTATATGTGTGTGTATATACAGTATATATATATATATATATATATATATATATATATATACTGTATATATACATGTAGGCTATATATATATAATATTCAAATGGGAAGATTATGGAGTTGTCGAATGATAACATGTAAAATGACACCATGAACAATCACAAGGAGGAAGTCTTTAAGTTGCTCAAATAGCTGCCAATTCTTCAGTTTCATCACATTCCGCTGGTGGCCGTGAAAATTCCGCCCAGGCTCCTCATTCGACACTATAAATGTGGTGTCTGTATTGCATATTCACTCTTACTGTATGTGACGCAGTAGTAGGCCTACATGACATAGAGGGTAAGCAACTAGCTTTTCTTTGTATCATCATTTCTTCATAAAAAACATTTACTCTTTATTGTATTTGAAGGCTCTTGCAATTTTCCTGCTTTACTGTTTATTTTGTATTTCTTCTATATGATGGACAAATTCGATGCATAAATAGCTTTGAATAGAAAACCATACTGTGAACTTGTGCCAGAAAAAAAGCTTTGAGTCACTCATTTCCCCGGATATAGTCATTACGTTTATGAGGATCCTCTTTTTCACAACCTGTCCTGTGTTTGTGCATACAAGAAGAACTGTGGTTGGGAGTTAATGATGGTATCATGTACTGTATTTATGACAGAGGAAGCAATAACACAGAGATATCATGGTTTGTATACAAACCCATGTGTCAGACCCAAACGCTGGGTCCTCATTAAAATATGATTCACCTCAACATTAAACCCTGAAATATACAGAATGAGCTTACTTGCAGCTTCTTGCATTGGTCATACAACTTATAGTCTAAATGTTCTGGTGTCAAAGTCTTGCAGTGCACTCTAACACCTGAGGGCTGAAATACCAGGGTGTGCAGCGCGGTAATCTCTTCCCATTCTCTCTTATCAGCAGAGCTCAAAGCCCGTGAGGAAACCATGAGCAATGGTTTATCAGTGGGGACAGGAGAACCACGGTGTCTAGTCGGGTTCGTTCCAGGCCGCTGACCCAACAAGAATCCTCTGAATCCCGATGTTCCCGACCACTTGACGGATCAAACCTCCCTTTGCTGGGGCGCTTTCATCCCCCTGGAGTCCAGGACATAATGTGACCCATCCCCACCGCCCATCCCCACCGCCCCACCCACCACAGAGGGACTGACCTCCACCAGGGGGCCACCATGCAGGAGTGCCACACTGGGTTGTGCCTCTCCGTCTACATCATCACTTTTGTGCTGGGCTTCCCGTCCAACGTTCTCGCCTTCTACACCTTCAGCAAGAAGGTGAGGCAGAAAGCCACGCCCATCGACATCCTGCTCCTCAACCTGACCATCTCCGACCTCCTCTTCCTCCTCTTCCTGCCCTTCAAGATGCAGGAGGTGAGGAACGACATGCTGTGGGACATGCCCTACTTCCTCTGCCCGCTGTCGGGCTTCATCTTCTACCTGACCATCTACAACAGCACCTTGCTCCTCACCGCCGTCAGCGTGGAGCGCTACCTGGGCGTCGCGTTCCCCATCCAGCACTCCCTGAAGCGCCGGCCCATGTACGCCTGGGCGGCCAGCATCTTCATCTGGATCTTCACCTTCGTCCACCTCAGCATCGTCTTCATCATGCCCTTCATCGGCACCGGAGGCTCGGCAAACTCTTCGAATGTCAGCCACGACCACGATGTGGCAAACTCTTCGAATGTCACCCACGACCAAGACGACAATGTTTCGGCGAGCTTGGCTTCTTACAGCAACATTTCAAGGAGCTCCAATCTCAGCCTCGGTGCGCACGAGCGTCGTGAGGTGTGCTATGAGAACTTCACGGCGGCCCAGTTGAAGGTCCTCCTGCCCGTGCGTCTGGAGCTCTGTGTGGTGCTCTTCTGCATCCCCTTCCTGATCTGCAGCTTCTGCTACATCAACTTCATCAGGATCCTCTTGAAGCTCCAGCACATCGGCCGGCGCCGGCGTCTGCGGGCCATCGGCATGGCTCTGGGAACGCTGCTGGTGTTCACGCTGTGCTTCGGGCCCTACAACCTCTCGCACATTGTGGGTTTTATTACGTGGAAGAGTCCGGACTGGAGAGACACGGCGCTGCTGTGCAGCACCTTCAACGCCTCTCTGGACCCCTGTATTTTCTACCTGTCCTCGGCGGCGGTGAGAGGAGCGGTGGGCAGCGTGATGGAGGGGGTCAAGAGTCGGCTGAACAGGTGCATGACTTGTCACACGCTCTGGTTCTTTCGGGAAGGAATTAACAAGACTGCAAAAGATAAGGAGCACAAACAAGAGGAGATCAATGCTATCTGAGCATGAGCGGCTGACTTCACTAATTTGTTGTTTATTCATTGTTGGAAGCAGGAAATTGTAGCTATGTTTATGTTTTTTACACGTGAGTTTTTACACGTGAGAAAATGGCTTGTCATTTCCTGTACGGTGTCTGTGTTTGATCGTCCACTGCCGAACTTCCTGTTCGGATTAGAGACCGGATGGGAAAACAAAACTCACACGAGGCCGGGCTTTCTGCAATGAGGCGGGGCTTTCTGCAATGCATTGCTGTGCCGCTGCCAGTCAGGTGTTGCACAGCTACATAATAGCACAATGCATAAACCAACATAAAGACAATATTCCTCTCAAGTGTTGTCACCATTTGGATTCCATCCAGATCTTTATTTTCTATCTTACGCCCATCAGGGAGAAGATGGCGGTCCTGATACCAACACAAGTAGATTTGAAACCAGTACTCTAACCCTGTTGCAATTCCTATACTGAACTCTTAACAAGCCTGTGCCCCCCTCTATTCAGGATCCTCCATTTAAAGTGTAATGTGCACTTTATATTTGCACTTTTCACTGCAACTTTCATTATAATGTGCACTTTATTTTGCACTTGCACTTTTCTGCATTCTGTAGGCTGCCATGTGGTTTTGCATTTTTTTTTTTTTTTTTTTTTTGCATTACACAGCTGTCCTTTTTAATCATAATGTCTGTGATTGGGTTGGCATGCAATGACTGAGGTCAGGACGGGGATTGAGAAGGTTTTCCTTTGTTTACCTTTTACTTGTGTACCTTTTATTATTGGTATGGAAGAAATGATATGCATGGTCTGTATTGTATTTTGAGCTGCACTGCACCAAATTCCAATCAACTTGTTGACATGGCAGTAAAGCAAGTATTGAATTAAATTACGGTCGTTGTCCTCATGTCACCTCATGTCACAAAGACATGGAATGCTGCAGCGCTACAGTTCTTACTCCTTTAGTTTGGCCATTTTGCTGTAGTACTGCCACAGTGGTACAAGTGTGGGGCTTTTGTTATTGAAATGTTTTTGTTGTTCTTTACAAAAGCCCCCCCCCCACCACTACTCCCACAGCAGAGCAGCAGCGCCTTGGAAATGTAGCAGTAAGACGGCCAAATTAGATGAGTAACATCGGTAACCCTTTATTTTACAGCTCCCTAACTACATATGAACTACATATGAACACCAATGTAATTACTGTGTAATGTAATTAGATTGGTGTTCATGTCTAATTACACATTTATATGTAGTTTCATATGTAGTTAGATAGAAACTATTTGTAATACCAATGTAATTACACAGTAATTACATTCATATGTAGTTAGATAGAAACTATTTGTAATACCAATGTAATTACACAGTAATTACATTCATATGTAGTTAGATAGAAAATATTTGTACACCAATGTAATTACATAATGTAGTTTCATATGTAGTTACATGGTACCGGA